>NW_027116883.1:0-223149 GCF_024137725.1 Prorops nasuta
GGAACTAGGGTAACTCACTTGGGGTCAGGGAGTACTTCTATGTGACTAGGGTAACTCACTTGGGGTCAGGGAGTAATTCTATGGGAATAGGATAACTCACTTGGGGTCAGAGAGTACATATAAATGATGTAGGATAACTCACTTGTTGTCAGGGAGTACTTATAAAGGTGATATGGTAACTCACTTGGGGTCAGGGAGTACTTATAAAGGGGCTAGGGTAACTCATTTTGGGTCAAGGAGTACTTATATGGGACTATGGTAACTCACTTGGTGTCTGTAAGTACTTATATGGGACCAGGGTAACTCACTTGGGGCAAGGGTTTAATTATTAAAGGGCTATGGTAACTCACTTGGGGTCAGAGAGTACTTATAAAGGTGATATGGTAACTCACTTGGGGTCAGGGAGTACTTATAAAGGGGCTAGGGTAACTCGCTTAAGGTCAGTGAGTACTTATAATAGACTAGGGTAACTCACTTGGGGTCTGGGAGTACATATAAAGGGGCTAGGGTAACTCGCTTAAGGTCAGTGAGTACTTATAACAGACTAGGGTAACTCACTTGGGGTCTGGGAGTAGATATAAAGGGGCTAGGGTAACTCACTTGCGGTCAGAGAGTACATATAAAGGGGATAGGACAAGACATTAGGTATCAGGGAGTACTTATATGTGACTAGGATAACACGCTTGGGGTCAGGGATTACTTCTATGGAACTAGGGTAACTAGCTTGGGGTCAGGGAGTACTTCTATGTGACTAGGGTAACTCACTTGGGGTCAGGGAGTAATTCTATGGGACTAGGGTAACTCACTTAGGGTCTGGGAGTACGTATAAAGCGGCTAGGGTAACTCACTTGGAGTCTGGGAGTACATATAAAGGGGCTAGGATAACTCAATTAGGGTCAGGGAGTACTTATAAAGGGGCTAGGGTAACTCACTTGGTGTCTGTTAGTACTTATATGGGACCAGGGTAACTCACTTGGGGCCAGGGTGTACTTATTAAGGGGATAGGGTAACTCACTTGGGGTCAGGGAGTACTTATAAGGCACTAGGGTAACTCACTTGGGGTCAGGGAGTACTTATAAGGCACTAGGGTAACTCACTTGGGGTCTGGGAGTACATATATAGGGGCTAGAATAACTCACCTGCGGTCAGAGTGTACTACTATGGGACTAGGGTAACTCACTTGCGGTCAGAGAGTACATATAAAGGGGCTAGGATAACTTACTTGGGGTCAGGGAGTACTTCTATGGGACTAGGGTAACTCACTTGGGGTCAGGGAGTAATTCTATGGGAATAGGATAACTCACTTGGGGTCAGAGAGTACATATGAATGATGTAGGATAACTCACTTGGGGTCAGGGGAGTACTTATAAAGGTGATATGGTAACTCACTTGGGGTCAGGGAGTACTTATAAAGGGGCTAGTGTAACTCATTTTGGGTCAAGGAGTACTTATATGGGACTATGGTAACTCACTTGGTGTCTGTAAGTACTTATATGGGACCAGGGCAATTCACTTGGGGTCAGAGAGTACATATAAAGGGCTAGGATAACTCATTTGGGGTCAGGGAGTACTTATATCGAATCTAGGTTAACTCACTAGGGGTCAGGGACTACTTCTATGGGACTAGGGTAACTCACTTGGGGTCTGGGAGTACTTATAAGGGATTAGGGTAACTCACTTGTGGTCAGAGAGTACATATAAAGGGGCTAGGATAACTTACTTGGGGTCAGGGAGTACTTATAAGGGACTAGGGTAACTCACTTGGGGTCTGGGAGTACATATATAGCGGCTAGGATAACTTACTTGGGGTCAGGGAGAACTTATAAAGGTGATATGGTAACTCACTTGGGGTCAGGGGAGTACTTATATGGGACTACGGTAACTCACTTGGGGTCAGGGAGTACTACTATGGGACTAGGGTAACTCACTTGCGGTCAGAGAGTACATATAAAGGGGCTAGGATAACTTACTTGGGGTCAGGGAGTACTACTATGGGACTAGGGTAACTCACTTGCGGTCAGAGAGTACATATAAAGGGGCTAGGGTAACTCACTTGGGGTCAGGGAGTACATATAAAGGTGATAAGGTAACTCACTTGGTGTCAGGGTGTACTACTATGGGACTAGGGTAACTCACTTGCGGTCAGAGAGTACATATAAAGGGGCTAGGGTAACTCAGTTGGGGTCAGGGAGTACATATAAAGGTGATATTGTAACTCACTTTGGGTCAAGGAGTACTTATATGGGACTAGGGTAACTCGCTTGGGGTCTGAGAGTACATATAAAGGGGCTAGGATAACTCACTTGCGGTCAGGGAGTACATATAAAGGGGCTAGGATAACTCACTTGGGGCCAGGGAGTACTTACAAAGGGGCTAGGGTAACTCACTTGGTGTCAGGGAGTACTTATAAGGGACTAGGGTAACTCGCTTGGGGTCTTGGAGTACTTACAAAGGGGCTATGGTAACTCACTTGGGGTCAGGGAGTACTTATAAAGGGGATAGGATAACTCACTTGGGGTCGGGGAGTACTTATAAAGGGGCTAAGGTAATACACTTGGGTTCAGGGAGTACTTATATGAAACTAGGTTAACACACTTAGGGTCAGGGAGTACTTGTAAAGGGGTTTGAATAACTCACTTGCGGACAGAGAGTACATATAAAGGGGCTAGGATAACTCACTTGGGGTCAGGGAGTAATTCTATGGGACTAGGGTAACTCACTTGCGGTCAGAGAGTACATACAAAAGGAGCTAGGATAACTCACATGAGGTTAGAGAGTACTTATATAGGGGCTAGGGTAACTCACTTGGGGTCAGGGAGTACTTCTATGGGAGCAGGGTAACTCACTTGGTGACTGTTAGTACTTATATGGGACCAGGGTAACTCACTTGGGGCCAGGGTGTACTTATTAAGGGGATAGGGTAACTCACTTGGGGTCAGTGAGTACTTATAAGGCACTAGGGTAACTCACTTGGGGTCTGGGAGTACATATATAGGGGCTAGAATAACTCACCTGCAGTCAGAGTGTACTTCTAAGGGACTAAGGTAACTCAGTTGTGGTCAGGGAGTACTTTTATGGGACTAGGGTAACTCACTTGGGGTCAGGGAGTACTTATATCGGGGCTAGGGTAACTCCCTTTGAGTCAGTGAGTACTACTATGGGACTAGGGTAACTCACTTTCGGTCAGAGAGTACATATAAAGGGGCTAGGATAACTCACTTGGGGTCAGGGAGTACTACTATGGGAATAGGGTAACTTACCTCCGGTGAGAGTACATATAAAGGGGCTAGGATAACTTACTTGGGGTCAGGGAGAACTTATAAAGGTTATATGGTAACTCACTTGGGGTCAGGGAGTACTTATTTGGGACTAGGGTAACTTAATTGGGGTCAGGTAGTACTTATATGAGACTAGGGTAACACACTTGGGGTCAGGGGGAGTACTTATAATGGGGTTTGAATAACTCACTTGCGATCAGAGAGTACATATAAAGGGGCTAGGATAACTCACTTGGGGTCAGGGAGTACTACTATGGGACTAGGGTAACTCACTTGCGGTCAGAGAGTACATATAAAGGGGCTAGCATAACTCACATGAGGTCAGAGAGTACTTATATAGGGGCTAGGGTAACTCACTTGGGGTCAGGGAGTACTTCTATGGGAGCAGGGTAACTCACTTGGGGTCAGGGAGTACTTATATCGGGGCTAGGGTAACTCCCTTGGAGTCAGTGAGTACTACTATGGGACTAGGGTAACTCACTTTCGGTCAGAGAGTACATATAAAGGGGCTAGGATAACTCACTTGGGGTCAGGGAGTACTACTATGGGAATAGGGTAACTTACCTCCGGTGAGAGTACATATAAAGGGGCTAGGATAACTTACTTGGGGTCAGGGAGAACTTATAAAGGTTTTATGGTAACTCACTTGGGGTCAGGGAGTACTTATTTGGGACTAGGGTAACTCACTTGGGGTCAGGGAGTACTTATATGGGACTAGGGTAACTCACTTGCAGTCAGAGAGGTCATATAAACGGGCTAGGACAACACATTTGGGGTCAGGGAGTACTTATATGGGACTAGGGTAACACACTTGGGGTCAGGGATTACTTCTATGGAACTAGGGTACTCACTTGGGGTCAGGGAGTACTTCTATGTCACTAGGGTCACTCACTTGGGGTCAGGGAGTAATTCTATAGGACTAGGATAACTCACTTGGGGTCTGGGAACACTTATATGGGACTAGGGTAACACACTTGGTGTCTGGGAGTACTTATATGGGACAAGGGTAACTTACTAGGGGTCAGGGTGTGCTCATAAAGGGGCTATGGTAACTCACTTGGGGTCAGGGAGTACTTATAAGGGACTAGGGTAACCCACTTAGGTTCAGCGAGTACTTATAAAGGGGCTAGGGTAACTCACTTGGTGTCAGGGAGTACTTATAAGGGACTAGGGTAACTCGCTTGGGGTCTGGGAGTACATATAAAGGGGCTATGGTAACTCACTTGGGGTCTGGGAGTACTTATATGGGACTAGGGTAACACACTGGTGTCTGGGAGTACTTATATGGGACAAGGGTAACTCACTAGGGGTCAGGGTGTGCTCATAAAGGGGTTATGGTAACTCACTTGGGGTCAGGGAGTACTTATAAGGGACTAGGGTAACCCACTTAGGGTCAGGGAGTACTTATAAAGGGGCTAGGGTAACTCACTTGGTGTCAGGGAGTACTTATAAGGGACTAGGGTAACTCGCTTGGGGTCTGGGAGTACATATAAAGAGGCTATGGTAACTCACTTGGGGTCAGGGAGTACTTATATGGGACTAGGGTAACTCACTTGCGGTCAGAGAGTACATATAAAGGGGCTAGGATAACTCACTTGGGGTCAGGGAGTGCTCATAAAGGGGCTATGGTAACTCACTTGGGGTCAGGGAGTACTTATAAGGGACTAGGGTAACCCACTTAGGGTCAGGGAGTACTTATAAAGGGGCTAGGGTAACTCACTTTGGGTCAAGGAGTACTTATATGGGACTAGGGTAACTCACTTGGTGTCTGTGAGTACTTATATGGGACCAGGGAACTCACTTGGGGCCAGGGTGTACTTATTAAGGGGATAGGGGTAACTCACTTGGGGTCTGGGGGTACATATAAAGCGGCTAGGGTAACTCACTTGGAGTCTAAGTGTACATATAAAGGGGCTAGGATAACTCACTTGGGATCAGGGAGTACTTATAAAGGGGCTAGGGTAACTCGCTTAAGGTCAGTGAGTACTTTTAACAGACTAGGGTAACTCACTTGGGGTCTGGGAGTACATATAAAGGGGCTAGGGTAACTCGCTTAAGGTCAGTGAGTACTTATAACAGACTAGGGTAACTCACTTGGGGTCTGGGAGTAGATATAAAGGGGCTAGGGTAACTCACTTGCGGTCAGAGAGTACATATAAAGGGGATAGGACAAGACATTAGGTATCAGGG
Organism: Prorops nasuta; assembly: GCF_024137725.1. Taxonomy (NCBI): domain Eukaryota; kingdom Metazoa; phylum Arthropoda; class Insecta; order Hymenoptera; family Bethylidae; genus Prorops; species Prorops nasuta. The sequence continues at coordinate 5,469 of NW_027116883.1, forward strand.
AGTACTTATATGGGACTAGGATAACACGCTTGGGGTCAGGGATTACTTCTATGAAACTAGGGTAACTAACTTGGGGTCAGGGAGTACTTCTATGTGACTAGGGTAACTCACTTGGGGTCAGGGAGTAATTCTATGGGACTAGGGTAACTCACTTAGGGTCTGGGAGTACGTATAAAGCGGCTAGGGTAACTCACTTGGGGTCAGGGAGTACTTATAAGGCACTAGGGTAACTCACTTGGGGTCTGGGAGTACTTATAAGGCACTAGGGTAACTCACTTGGGGTCTGGGAGTACATATATAGGGGCTAGAATAACTCACCTGCGGTCAGAGTGTACTACTATGGGACTAGGGTAACTCACTTGCGGTCAGAGAGTACATATAAAGGGGCTAGGATAACTTACTTGGGGTCAGGGAGTACTTATATGGGACTAGGGTAACTCACTTGGGGTCAGGGAGTACTTATATGGGACTAGGGTTACTCACTTGCGGTCAGAGAGTTCATATAAAGGGGCTAGGACAACACATTTGGGGTCAGGGGAGTACTTATATGGGACTAGGGTAACACACTTGGGGCAGGGATTACTTCTATGGAACTAGGGTAACTCACTTGGGGTCAGGGAGTACTTCTATGTGACTAGGGTAACTCACTTGGGGTCAGGGAGTAATTCTATGGGAATAGGATAACTCACTTGGGGTCAGAGAGTACATATAAATGATGTAGGATAACTCACTTGGGGTTAGGGAGTACTTATAAAGGTGATATGGTAACTCACTTGGGGTCAGGGAGTACTTATAAAGGGGCTAGGGTAACTCATTTTGGGTCAAGGAGTACTTATATGGGACTATGGTACTCACTTGGTGTCTGTAAGTACTTATATGGGACCAGGGTAACTCACTTGGGGCAAGGGTTTAATTATTAAAGGGCTATGGTAACTCACTTGGGGTCAGAGAGTACTTATAAAGGTGATATGGTAACTCACTTGGGGTCAGGGAGTACTTCTATGGGACTAGGGTAACTCACTTGGGATCAGGGGAGTACTTATAAAGGGGCTAGGGTAACTCGCTTAAGGTCAGTGAGTACTTATAAAAGACTAGGGTAACTCACTTGGGGTCTGGGAGTACATATAAAGGGGCTAGGGTAACTCGCTTAAGGTCAGTGAGTACTTATAACAGACTAGGGTAACTCACTTGGGGTCTGGGAGTAGATATAAAGGGGCTAGGGTAACTCACTTGCGGTCAGAGAGTACATATAAAGGGGATAGGACAAGACATTAGGTATCAGGGAGTACTTATATGTGACTAGGATAACACGCTTGGGGTCAGGGATTACTTCTATGGAACTAGGGTAACTAGCTTGGGGTCAGGGAGTAATTCTATGTGACTAGGGTAACTCACTTGGGGTCAGGGAGTAATTCTATGGGACTAGGGTAACTCACTTAGGGTCTGGGAGTACGTATAAAGCGGCTAGGGTAACTCACTTGGAGTCTGGGAGTACATATAAAGGGGCTAGGATAACTCAATTAGGGTCAGGGAGTACTTATAAAGGGGCTAGGGTAACTCACTTGGTGTCTGTTAGTACTTATATGGGACCAGGGTAACTCACTTGGGGCCAGGGTGTACTTATTAAGGGGATAGGGTAACTCACTTGGGGTCAGGGAGTACTTATAAGGCACTAGGGTAACTCACTTGGGGTCAGGGAGTACTTATAAGGCACTAGGGTAACTTACTTGGGGTCTGGGAGTACATATATAGGGGCTAGAATAACTCACTTGCGGTCAGAGTGTACTACTATGGGACTAGGGTAACTCACTTGCGGTCAGAGAGTACATATAAAGGGGCTAGGATAACTCACTTGGGGTCAGGGAGTAATTCTATGGGAATAGGATAACTCACTTGGGGTCAGAGAGTACATATAAATGATGTAGGATAACTCACTTGGGGTCAGGGAGTACTTATAAAGGTGATATGGTAACTCACTTGGTGTCAGGGAGTACTTATATCGAAGCTAGGTTAACTCACTAGGGGTCAGGGACTACTTCTATGGGACTAGGGTAACTCACTTGGGGTCTGGGAGTACTTATAAGGGATTAGGGTAACTCACTTGGGGTCAGAGAGTACATATAAAGGGGCTAGGATAACTTACTTGGGGTCAGGGAGTACTTATAAGGGACTAGGTTAACTCACTTGGGGTCTGGGAGTACATATATAGCGGCTAGGATAACTCACTTGGGGTCAGGGAGTACTTATATGGGACTACGGTAACTCACTTGGGGTCAGGGAGTACTACTATGGGACTAGGGTAACTCACTTGCGGTCAGAGAGTACATATAAAGGGGCTAGGATAACTTACTTGGGGTCAGGGAGTACTACTATGGGACTAGGGTAACTCACTTGCGGTCAGAGAGTACATATAAAGGGGCTAGGGTAACTCACTTGGGGTCAGGGAGTACATATAAAGGTGATAAGGTAACTCACTTGGTGTCAGGGTGTACTACTATGGGACTAGGGTAACTCACTTGCGGTCAGAGAGTACATATAAAGGGGCTAGGGTAACTCAGTTGGGGTCAGGGAGTACATATAAAGGTGATATTGTAACTCACTTTGGGTCAAGGAGTACTTATATGGGACTAGGGTAACTCGCTTGGGGTCTGAGAGTACATATAAAGGGGCTAGGATAACTCACTTGCGGTCAGGGAGTACATATAAAGGGGCTAGGATAACTCACTTGGGGCCAGGGAGTACTTACAAAGGGGCTAGGGTAACTCACTTGGTGTCAGGGAATACTTATAAGGGACTAGGGTAACTCGCTTGGGGTCTGGGAGTACTTACAAAGGGGCTATGGTAACTCACTTGGGGTCAGGGAGTACTTATAAAGGGGCTAAGGTAATACACTTGGGTTCAGGGAGTACTTATATGAAACTAGGTTAACACACTGTTATGTACATAGAATAAACATACATAACTCATTGCTATTATAAGCACTATATAATTAATATTATTAATATTATTATCATTTAAAGATATAATTAATAACTCTAAATCTATCATGATTATATTAAAATATCAATAGCCTCATTGTAAAGGAGAGATACTCCTAAAAGCGACAAATTCCTAAATGTAATACGAAGCGCCAGACGCAGCTCGTTCACACAGTCGCCAAGGCTAAGTCCCGACACGTGGCAAAATGCACTTCGACGGCAGTCGAATGTTCTAGAACAATGACGCATTTGACCATTGGGACCCGCAAATGTTACCATATAAGGTGATGTTTGACGCTGCACTTTGAGGGTAGGAGCCCCAAACGTGCAGCCCCAAAAATCAGTTCGAGTCAAAAGCTAGAAGGAACCAGTCGAGTCTCCTAGGACCTTCAGTCCTCTTATTTCTTAAACTTATCCAGGCAATCCTTTGTCTCTTAAAACTATAATTATCTAGCTCATAGCTCTGGTTATCAATTTGTATAAAGAAGAAACATTGTAAATCAAACGTCAATAAACTTTATTATACAAAAGAATTTCGAGTTTGTCGTGAATCAGCGATTGAACCACAACAAACTGGTGGCAGCGGTGGGATCCGTTGACTGGTGAAGATCAAACCTACATAAATCTTCATCCCAAGGAAAATCAAGAAAATTCTATTTCTTCGATCGACCAACCTCTACAAGGACGAACCGACGTGGACGATCATCGATACTCAACGAGACATCCGCCAACTTCGCCTTTCTCAGCAACGGAGCGACAAACCCACAACTTCGAGGTTCACCCCGCATACTACCTCACGACTACAAGAAATCAACGACTGGAAACCAGCAGAACTTGCAGCCAGCCAACCAGTGAAAATGAGCTTTTGGTGAGTACGGTACCAATCATATCAGTAGCAATTTTAATTGTGAACTTTGTAACCGCGAGCCCATAGCGTTCGTAGTACTAAATTTCTTCCATGTACCGTAATCCCGATAATTTAGACCGAACTCAATCTGAACCCAGCTTAACTCCCGCGACACATAGTGTACCTCGACCAAATCGTGTTTCAATCTCCCGAGAGATAGACAGTTGCATCTCTCAATTAGGGAATAGAACTTTGCGTACTCTTAGGGAAACCGACGAAGGAACCCCATTTCGAAACGTAAATACGCGAAGACGGAATAGACTAACTATGGCTCACCGTGGCAACGCGAATAACGACGCCCCAGATTTAGACCATAGTTACACCGCGGAACGTCCCCCTATCAGAATAGAAGACGCACCAACAAACACGATTCCACTTGACGAAAGCGTACCTCCTAGCGCCATAGATGCTGAAATTAGAAGATTACACCACAGCATAAGGCCCCGCGATATTAGCATAATGGAAGAAGAAAACGCGAGACTGAGAGACGAACTCTCCAGGTTACGACAAAATTTTAATAGGTTCCCCTCGAGGACCTCCACGGCAAGACCGACACAAAGAACATCGTATGTGACTCCATGCGAAAGACCTCGATACGTGCCAGATCTAGACGATGAGGAAGAAGAAGAACCTCACCACGGATATGCTTCCCTACACGTAACTCTTGGAAGAATTCCAAAGTATAAAGGAGACCCAGACGAGCTAGAACCGTTTGTGAATTCCATAATTATGGCAAACCAAAATCTACACCCGTTAGATAGAGACGAATTTCTACGGCAGGTTAGATTCACTATACTAAGAGGCAAAGCTTATACCGAAACTAAGCACAAAGTAATCGAAAATATCGAGCAACTAATACGAGAATTAGAAGAAGCATTCAAACCCCGACGGTCTACCGCGACCCTTCAAAATAGTTTAAATCGATGCCGACAAGGAAAAGATGAATCGGTACGATCCTATGCTTCTCGACTAGAAGACATATTATCAGGTTTGAAAGAAAGATGCATCACGCCAGCAAATGACCCGGCTAAAAACGAAGCCATAGAGGAATTGTTAACGCAACAAGCGAAACATCAGTTCATAAAAGGATTGAATTTTAAACTCCAAGTTATGGTAGCATCTTGCGAACGTGCAACTCTAAGAGAATCAATTGCTATCGCAATCGATCGTGAATCCTTGACTCGCTCCGACGAAGAGTACAGAACTCAACAGGGCTCGACCCATGGCAGACGCGATAACCAAGGACAACAACGATCCTCCGGACAACGGAATAATTCGCACCTCCATTGCAAACGCTGCGATAGGAAAGGACATGTAGCCGAAAAGTGCTACGCGCGACTTAGCAACGCAAAACGGACTCAGAGTCACTCATCTTCCGTTAACAAAGTATCCACCTCTTGCAATTATTGCAAAAAACCAGGACACACCGTCCAAGAGTGCCGCACATTAAAAGCAAAGCGAGAAAGAGAAGCTCAGCAGAATGCAAATAATTCAGAGCAACCAATTAACGAAAACCTGAATCGACCAACACCTGTAGGAAATTTAACCGCTAATATGGTATTATGTACTCCCATAAAAAATCTGATCGAAGTACAAGCCGCTGAATTCATACGACCAGCAACCTTACTCTTCGATACTGGAGCCGATGTCTCCATAATTAAAATAAAAGTCCTGCGCAAGGAAACGATAGCTGACAAAACCCCGATTACGCTAACAGGAATAAGTGGAACACCTGTAAAGACGCTTGGATCAGTTTACCTACACGTAAAAGTCGGAAAATACACTATAGCCCATAAATTTCAAATAGTACCAGACACCTTTTCGCTAATAGCCGACGGACTAATCGGTATGGATTTCTGGAAAAGAAACAGTTTCCATTATGAAAAGGACGTGTCCTTGACGATGCTGGGACACACCTGGCCAATGAAACAAGTAGTATCACGCACGGTATCACTAAAACCGAGATCCCAAACATTAGTAGCCGCGTTAACAGATAGTAAACAAGACGGCATTGTAAACGGACACCAAATACTACCTGGAGTGTATATAGGTAACTGTGCCACTAGGCCAACCAACTCTACCTGCTGCGTCAGCATCTTGAACATCACGGAGAAAGAACTAGAGATACCCTTGCCTACAGTTGTGTTAGAAGATATTCCGAGTCCACCGACTCAGGGCAACGACCCTTCTGTACCCATAACAGTATACGCTGTAAATAATTGCGCCAGCGATCGACTCGCCCGGCTAAAGTCTCAATTAGAACTAAATCATTTAAATCGGGAAGAATTGCGCACTCTAACAGAAATCTGTGAGGAATACAATGATATATTTCACTTAGAAGGTGACAAACTCCTCACCACTGAAGCGGTAAAACACACTATTACCTTGGTAGAAAATACCAAGCCTATCTTCAAGAAACCCTATAGGTTACCTGAAAAGCATAAACAGGAAATTGATAAACAAATTTCTCAGCTAGAAGCTGACGGAATAGTACGGCCGAGCCGAAGCCAGTGGAACGCGCCACTGCTCGTGGTACCCAAGAAACCCGATGCACTAGGAAATATAAAAATGCGCATCGTCGTAGATTTTCGCAAGCTAAACGAAGCTACTATAGGTGATGCCTATCCATTGCCAAACATCACCGAAATATTGGACCAACTAGGCCACTCGAAATATTTCACCACCCTTGACCTAGCCTCTGGATTTCACCAGATAGGCATGGCTGAAGAAGACAAGGAAAAAACAGCCTTCTCCACACCCCTAGGGCACTACGAGTACAACCGCATGCCCTTTGGATTGAAAAACGCGCCAGCTACGTTTCAACGTTTAATGAACACCGTATTATCCGGACTCCAAGGGATCCAATGTTTCGTTTACCTTGACGACATAGTAATTCACGCCCCTACTCTAATAGAGCACAATAAAAGACTAAAACAAGTGTTCATTCGATTGCGTGAAAATACTCTAAAGCTGCAACCGGAAAAATGCCGTTTCCTTCGCAAGGAAACTTGCTACCTGGGTCATATAATTACGGACAAAGGCATCTCTCCAGACCCAACTAAAATAGAAGCTGTAAAAAATTTTCCAGCACCCAAGAGCGTAAAGGACGTACAATCCTTTTTAGGCCTAGCAGGCTATTACCGAAGGTTCATTGACCATTTTGCTGACCTGTCGAAACCCATGACGAACCTATTAAAGAAAGGAGTGAAGTTCAACTGGACCTCCCTAGAACAATCATCATTTGAAAATCTAAAGGAAAGATTGACTACTGCACCACTTTTACAGTATCCAGACTTTCATCTTCCTTTCATTCTGACCACGGACGCCTCCAATAAAGCAATAGGAGCCGTGTTATCGCAAGGCGAGGTAGGCAAAGACCTCCCCGTTGCTTACGCCAGCAGAACGCTTAACAAGGCCGAAGTAAACTACAGCACCACGGAAAAAGAATTAGCAGCTATAGTTTGGGCTGTACAAAATTTTCGACCTTACTTATATGGTACTAGATTTACCATCATCACCGATCATCAACCACTTACTTGGCTTTTCAATGTAGAAAACCCAGGCTCCAGATTGATGCGTTGGAGATTAAAGCTAGCCGAGTACGATTACGAAATTAGATACAAACCAGGTACTCAGAATACAAACGCAGATGCGCTAAGTCGTATATACGTGACCACGCGCTCAAGAGCACGGCAAACCGCCCCAAGGCCAACCGACTCAGACGAAGATGCAACCTCAGCTAACTCCGACGCCGAGGAAAAAACAGCTGATGAGAAGTCATCAACCTATACTCCCGCAATGATAAACCAAATCCTTTACGAGTATCACGATACTCCCTTCGGAGGACATGAAGGCGTAAATAGAACCCTGCAGAGAATTAAAATTAGACACGTTTGGCCAAATATGAAAAAGGACATTGAAGAATACATAAAAAAATGTGACAAGTGCCAGCGCAATAAAACAGGCAACGTGAAACGTGCACCAATGCAGATAACAGACACGCCAGTAGAACCCTTCGAAAAGGTCGCCCTAGATATAATAGGACCATACCCTGCGACCAAACAAGGAAATAAGTACGCCTTAACCTTCCAAGACCTTTTCACAAGGTACAGCATAGCCCTACCAATTCAAGACCAGTCAGCCTCTACTGTGGCACGACTATTCGTTGAAAGGATCATTTTTTCTTACGGGCTACCCCAAAAGGTTTTAACTGACCAGGGCACTAACTTTCTAAGTAACCTCTTTAAGGACGTCTGTAAGCTATTAAAAATTGACAAAATACAGACCACGGCATACCACCCACAGTCGAATGGTGCGCTAGAAAGGTCGCACCGAACATTGGCGTCGTACTTAAAAAACTTTGTCAACGAAGATTTAGATAACTGGGACGAATGGTTACCCTACGCCATGTTCACCTATAACACTACGCCACACACAGCTACAGGCCGAACGCCTTTTTCACTGCTATTCGGACGCGAGGTTGAATTACCGACCACGCTCAAATATCCGCCGCAACCTACGTATACATTTGAAGATTATTATAACGAGCTTCGCGAAAGAATTCGCTCAACAGGTAACGTCATGAAGGACCAATTAATACGGGAAAAGGAAAAATCGAAGATCTATTATGATCACAATACTCAAGAATCAAATTACGAAGTAGGAGACCAAGTATTGTTAAAGCGAGAAATGATTCGCGCTGGAAGACCGAAGAAATTGGAACCCCTATACGACGGTCCCTATACCATAACCGCAAAACTAAGCGAGTTAAATTATGAGTTAGCAGTAGGTAAGAAGAAAATCGTAACCCACGTCAATAGGCTAAAGCCGTATCACGTATAGTTACCGACTCATACACTCACATACACTATCCTCTCTTAACTCTTTTTCCCATCGCCCTAATCAATTTCCTACTACAATTTACTCTTATAATTACTATTAAAATTAAATCAATTCTATACGCTACTACCACTAGAATTATCTAACCATAATAATTAAATTTTATGAATAATCAACCTTACCAATTTTTTTTTTATCAAAATCAACTCTTAAATATTTTCGTTACAATTAATAAGTAAAGCTCGATTCAAAAAAAAAAAAGGGGAAAGAGATATATATACATAATTTTAATCCCTAAGATATTTTTATAAGTTTTCCCCTCCCTTATTATTACTAGAATTTCTCTAATTTCTCCTTCCTCCCTCTTGCCCTAACTATCTCTAAAACTTAAATATCAAGGAAAGGTACTAAAATTAGAAATAAGACATACATTTAAATAAATTGAAATTTATTCAAGGAACCACCTCACCGTCTCTGACAATTGTTAAACAAAGAATTTTTTTTATAAATACATTTGTTTGAAATTTAAGATAAAAAAAAAAAAAATTTTTTTTTTGGCTAAATTAAGCCATGGTATCGGAGGACATCATTTTCCTCCAAGGGTGGACCCGTCCACCCCTCAACCTGCTGGTTGGGGTACCCCCAACCACGGTAGGGCTCCACCCCGGTGTACTGGAGCCACCTTATTCCAAACAAGTCGAAGACGACCCAGAAGCTGTCCTCCAGGCAGTCATAATCCCACTCGTGATGCCTCTGGATGCGGTCCGACTTTCGGCACATCCTCCGGAACTGCACCGCACCCACGTTGAAAATTATGACTAAATAAACAAAAGAAAAGGGATAGAAACAACGAAATTAAAATTAATTAGAAACAAAAACAAAAAAAAAGAGAGAGAGACACTCACCATTATCCAGCCTTAAGAAAAGGCGACGCCCCTGGCCGTCAATCTCTCCACGGTCGTACATGTCTTTCCGTTTGTACACTTGGACAGCCATTGCACAATAAACTCTGGGAAACTTTGAAACTTTTTCGGTCGAATCAAGACGAAATGAAATTCCCCGCACGGGAACCACTAATATATAGTGCATTCCCCACTTCACGCAAATTCACGCAAAAACGCTGACCCAATGTCTACGAACTAGACGCACCTTCGCGACCGACTAAAATAACTCCCATGTAGAAATAAAGTTTGTTTAAATTTTACATATTAAAATTCCAAAATTAACCAAACATACCCTTTATTATAGGTGCATGCTGACCCTTATGGTCATAACGATCCACAGAAGCTCCCAGCAAGTCCAAAATATTCCCATCAAAGGTCAACCGGGACTATTCTATGAAAAATTCGGCACGGTCAATTTTTATAAAGAGAAATGGAAATTGGTGATAACTACCGACATAGTAGAATACCGCCAAAGACTCGCGCAACTAAACAAATTCCTATACGACCACGCCCTTTGCTCCACACAAGAAGAAAAAAAAATCTGTAAACACTCCGTCATTGATACCGTCTACAAATTAGAGACAACCGAAAAAATCCTAGACGAAATAGATGAAGTAACGCTACATCAAGAAAGAAACAGACGAGGACTAGCAAACGGAGTAGGGTCAATCGGAAAAATTTTATTCGGAATAATGGACAGTAACGACGAAGAAGAAATAAATAAACATCTACAAAATTTAGATCAAACAGTAGAAACCAACAGATTAGCACTCCTAAAACAAATACAAATTATCGACCAAACCATAGAAACCTATAATAACACGATACAAAAAATAGATGCGAACGAAAAAATGCTGATGAAAGCAGTACGTGATCTAGAAGCCCAAGCGGACGAGCGAGAAGCTCTATATAACATTAATCTTACATCCGAAGAATTAATGATAGACACAGATCACTTATTAAATTTCGTGATAATGGCGAGCCAAGGAATAATAAACCCGAACATTATTCGATACACAAAAATTATCAAATACCTTAAAGATGCGATTCCTCACATCCCTCCTGGCACGCAATTCCCTTTTCCATTAGAAACACTAAACATCCATTTAATTTCCAAACTAATGCAACCCACAATTTATACCAAAACAAACAAACTAATTGTAGTACTCCATATACCTCTAATAACACCCAAAGAATTCGATCTTTTACAAATATATCCAATCCCAATCCCTATTCAGAATTCTACAACATTACACTCCATAATAGATTTAAGAAAAGATTACATAGCGATAGATAGCATCGCTGAGCGATACACAGAATATACCGAAGACGAACTACGAAAATGTTACACGATAAAAGATAATTATTTCTGTCCAACGGATAAACCATCCAACAAAATAAAGACAATTAATCCCTGCGAAATTGCATTATACTTAAAATACATAGATATAAATACGTGCGAGCATAAACTTATACATTTAGTGCAACCGATGCTAATTCCCATGAAAAACCAAGCTTCGTGGATATACTCCACACCGCGATTAGAAATTGTAGAAGTAATCTGCAAACAAAAACCTACTTATAATATAGAATTAATGGGCTCCGGAGTAATTAATTTATATAAAAATTGTATCCTAACAGCTACTGATTTTGTTTTGGAACCCGTACAAACCTCCAAGCCCAACAAACATAAGAACTATATCCCGCACTATAATTTCTCTTTGAGAGCCATAGATCCTGAAAACTACGTAGCAGCAATCAACACAACCAAAATTCCCAGGCTGCATAACATCTTGAACAAGGTCAACGACCTCAACACGCTCAGCATCCAGCTAAAACAGCTGAAAAAGGATGTACAAAACGAAAACCTAGGACAACACCACACCTATCAACATATGGCCATCTCATATTCTACTACAACGCTAATCATCATAGGATTAACCATCTACATAATCTGGCGATATCTTCACAGGAGACCAAAACCTAAGCCAAGACTCAGGTCAATACAGGCATTGGCATCCAATGCCATCGTAACAGATGACGTCGCCGCCCCAGCAACAGACAACGTTGTCCCGACGCACATGATTATCGTCACACCTGAGCAAGCGGCAAACATTCAATACGAACCCGATTATTAACCACCTACCCTCTTTTTCCAGGGGGGGAGGGGTGTTATGTACATAGAATAAACATACATAACTCATTGCTATTATAAGCACTATATAATTAATATTATTAATATTATTATCATTTAAAGATATAATTAATAACTCTAAATCTATCATGATTATATTAAAATATCAATAGCCTCATTGTAAAGGAGAGATACTCCTAAAAGCGACAAATTCCTAAATGTAATACGAAGCGCCAGACGCAGCTCGTTCACACAGTCGCCAAGGCTAAGTCCCGACACGTGGCAAAATGCACTTCGACGGCAGTCGAATGTTCTAGAACAATGACGCATTTGACCATTGGGACCCGCAAATGTTACCATATAAGGTGATGTTTGACGCTGCACTTTGAGGGTAGGAGCCCCAAACGTGCAGCCCCAAAAATCAGTTCGAGTCAAAAGCTAGAAGGAACCAGTCGAGTCTCCTAGGACCTTCAGTCCTCTTATTTCTTAAACTTATCCAGGCAATCCTTTGTCTCTTAAAACTATAATTATCTAGCTCATAGCTCTGGTTATCAATTTGTATAAAGAAGAAACATTGTAAATCAAACGTCAATAAACTTTATTATACAAAAGAATTTCGAGTTTGTCGTGAATCAGCGATTGAACCACAACAACACTTAGGGTCAGGGAGTACTTGTAAAGGGGTTTGAATAACTCACTTGCGGACAGAGAGTACATATAAAGGGGCTAGGATAACTCACTTGGGGTCAGGGAGTAATTCTATGGGACTAGGGTAACTCACTTGCGGTCAGAGAGTACATACAAAAGGAGCTAGGATAACTCACATGAGGTTAGAGAGTACTTATATAGGGGCTAGGGTAACTCACTTGGGGTCAGGGAGTACTTCTATGGGAGCAGGGTAACTCACTTGGTGACTGTTAGTACTTATATGGGACCAGGGTAACTCACTTGGGGCCAGGGTGTACTTATTAAGGGGATAGGGTAACTCACTTGGGGTCAGAGAGTACTTATAAGGCACTAGGGTAACTCACTTGGGGTCTGGGAGTACATATATAGGGGCTAGAATAACTCACCTGCAGTCAGAGTGTACTTCTAAGGGACTAAGGTAACTCACTTGTGGTCAGGGAGTACTTTTATGGGACTAGGGTAACTCACTTGGGGTCAGGGAGTACGTATATCGGGGCTAGGGTAACTCCCTTTGAGTCAGTGAGTACTACTATGGGACTAGGGTAACTCACTTTCGGTCAGAGAGTACATATAAAGGGGCTAGGATAACTCACTTGGGGTCAGGGAGTACTACTATGGGAATAGGGTAACTTACCTCCGGTGAGAGTACATATAAAGGGGCTAGGATAACTTACTTGGGGTCAGGGAGAACTTATAAAGGTTATATGGTAACTCACTTGGGGTCAGGGAGTACTTATTTGGGACTAGGGTAACTCACTTGGGGTCAGGTAGTACTTATATGAGACTAGGGTAACACACTTGGGGTCAGGGAGTACTTATAATGGGGTTTGAATAACTCACTTGCGATCAGAGAGTACATATAAAGGGGCTAGGATAACTCACTTGGGGTCAGGGAGTACTACTATGGGACTAGGGTAACTCACTTGCGGTCAGAGAGTACATATAAAGGGGCTAGGATAACTCACATGAGGTCAGAGAGTACTTATATAGGGGCTAGGGTAACTCACTTGGGGTCAGGGAGTACTTCTATGGGAGCAGGGTAACTCACTTGGGGTCAGGGAGTACTTATATCGGTGCTAGGGTAACTCCCTTGGAGTCAGTGAGTACTACTATGGGACTAGGGTAACTCACTTTCGGTCAGAGAGTACATATAAAGGGGCTAGGATAACTCACTTGGGGTCAGGGAGTACTACTATGGGAATAGGGTAACTTACCTCCGGTGAGAGTACATATAAAGGGGCTAGGATAACTTACTTGGGGTCAGGGAGAACTTATAAAGGTTTTATGGTAACTCACTTGGGGTCAGGGAGTACTTATTTGGGACTAGGGTAACTCAATTGGGGTCAGGGAGTACTTATATGGGACTAGGGTAACTCACTTGCAGTCAGAGAGTTCATATAAACGGGCTAGGACAACACATTTGGGGTCAGGGAGTACTTATATGGGACTAGGGTAACACACTTGGGGTCAGGGATTACTTCTATGGAACTAGGGTAACTCACTTGGGGTCAGGGAGTACTTCTATGTCACTAGGGTCACTCACTTGGGGTCAGGGAGTAATTCTATAGGACTAGGATAACTCACTTGGGGTCTGGGAACACTTATATGGGACTAGGGTAACACACTTGGTGTCTGGGAGTACTTATATGGGACAAGGGTAACTTACTAGGGGTCAGGGTGTGCTCATAAAGGGGCTATGGTAACTCACTTGGGGTCAGGGAGTACTTATAAGGGACTATGGTAACCCACTTAGGGTCAGGGAGTACTTATAAAGGGGCTAGGGTAACTCACTTGGTGTCAGGGAGTACTTATAAGGGACTAGGGTAACTCGCTTGGGGTCTGGGAGTACATATAAAGAAGCTATGGTAACTCACTTGGGGTAAGGGAGTACTTATATGGGACTAGGGTAACTCACTTGGTGTCTGGGAGTACTTATATGGGACAAGGGTAACTTACTAGGGGTCAGGGTGTGCTCATAAAGGGGCTATGGTAACTCACTTGGGGTCAGGGAGTACTTATAAGGGACTATGGTAACCCACTTAGGGTCAGGGAGTACTTATAAAGGGGCTAGGGTAACTCACTTGGTGTCAGGGAGTACTTATAAGGGACTAGGGTAACTCACTTGCGGTCAGAGAGTACATATAAACGGGCTAGGATAACTCACTTGGGGTCAGGGAGTGCTCATAAAGGGGCTATGGTAACTCACTTGGGGTCAGGGAGTACTTATAAGGGACTAGGGTAACCCACTTAGGGTCACGGAGTACTTCTATGGGACTAGGGTAACTCACATGGGGTCTGGGAGTACTTATATGGGATTAGGGTAACTCACTTAGGGTCAGGGAGTACTTATAAAGGGGCTAGGGTAACTCACTTTGGGTCAAGGAGTACTTATATGGGACTAGGGTAACTCACTTGGTGTCTGTGAGTACTTATTAGGGACTAGGGAACTCACTTGGGGCCAGGGTGTACTTATTAAGGGGCTAGGGTAACTCATTTTGGGTCTGGGGGTACATATAAAGCGGCTAGGGTAACTCACTTGGAGTCTAAGTGTACATATAAAGGGGCTAGGATAACTCACTTGGGGTCAGGGAGTACTTCTATGGGAGCAGGGTAACTCACTTGGTGTCTGTTAGTACTTATATGGGACCAGGGTAACTCACTTGGGGCCAGGGTGTACTTATTAAGGGGATAGGGTAACTCACTTGGGGTCAGGGAGTACTTATAAGGCACTAGGGTAACTCACTTGGGGACTGGGAGTACATATACAGGGGCTAGAATAACTCACCTGCAGTCAGAGTGTACTTCTAAGGGACTAAGGTAACTCACTTGTGGTCAGGGAGTACTTTTATGGGACTAGGGTAACTCACTTGGGGTCAGGGAGTACTTATATCGGGGCTAGGGTAACTCCCTTTGAGTCAGTGAGTACTACTATGGGACTAGGGTAACTCACTTTCGGTCAGAGAGTACATATAAAGGGGCTAGGATAACTCACTTGGGGTCAGGGAGTACTACTATGGGAATAGGGTAACTTACCTCCGGTGAGAGTACATATAAAGGGGCTAGGATAACTTACTTGGGGTCAGGGAGAACTTATAAAGGTTATATGGTAACTCACTTGGGGTCAGGGAGTACTTATTTGGGACTAGGGTAACTCACTTGGGGTCAGGTAGTACTTATATGAGACTAGGGTAACACACTTGGGGTCAGGGAGTACTTATAATGGGGTTTGAATAACTCACTTGCGATCAGAGAGTACATATAAAGGGGCTAGGATAACTCACTTGGGGTCAGGGAGTACTACTATGGGACTAGGGTAACTCACTTGCGGTTAGAGAGTACATATAAAGGGGCTAGGATAACTCACATGAGGTCAGAGAGTACTTATATAGGGGCTAGGGTAACTCACTTGGGGTCAGGGAGTACTTCTATGGGTGCAGGGTAACTCACTTGGGGTCAGGGAGTACTTATATCGGGGCTAGGGTAACTCCCTTGGAGTCAGTGAGTACTACTATGGGACTAGGGTAACTCACTTTCGGTCAGAGAGTACATATAAAGGGGATAGGATAACTCACTTGGGGTCAGGGAGTACTACTATGGGAATAGGGTAACTTACCTCCGGTGAGAGTACATATAAAGGGGCTAGGATAACTTACTTGGGGTCAGGGAGAACTTATAAAGGTTTTATGGTAACTCACTTGGGGTCAGGGAGTACTTATTTGGGACTAGGGTAACTCACTTGGGGTCAGGGAGTACTTATATGGGACTAGGGTAACTCACTTGCAGTCAGAGAGTTCATATAAACGGGCTAGGACAACACATTTGGGGTCAGGGAGTACTTATATGGGACTAGGGTAACACACTTGGGGTCAGGGATTACTTCTATGGAACTAGGGTAACTCACTTGGGGTCAGGGAGTACTTCTATGTCACTAGGGTCACTCACATGGGGTCAGGGAGTAATTCTATGGGACTAGGATAACTCACTTGGGGTCTGGGAACACTTATATGGGACTAGGGTAACACACTTGGTGTCTGGGAGTACTTATATGGGACAAGGGTAACTTACTAGGGGTCGGGGTGTGCTCATAAAGGGGCTATGGTAACTCACTTGGGGTCAGGGAGTACTTATAAGGGACTAGGGTAACCCACTTAGGGTCAGGGAGTACTTATAAAGGTGCTAGGGTAACTCACTTGGGGTCAGGGAGTGCTCATAAAGGGGCTATGGTAACTCACTTGGGGTCAGGGAGTACTTATAAGGGACTAGGGTAACTCACTTGGTGTCTGTGAGTACTTATTAGGGACTAGGGAACTCACTTGGGGCCAGGGTATACTTATTAAGGGGCTAGGGTAACTCATTTGGGGTCTGGGGGTACATATAAAGCGGCTAGGGTAACTCACTTGGAGTCTAAGTGTACATATAAAGGGGCTAGGATAACTCACTTGGGGTCAGGGAGTACTTCTATGGGAGCAGGGTAACTCACTTGGTGTCTGTTAGTACTTATATGGGACCAGGGTAACTCACTTGGGGCCAGGGTGTACTTATTAAGGGGATAGGGTAACTCACTTGGGGTCAGGGAGTACTTATAAGGCATTAGGGTAACTCACTTGGGGTCGGGGAGTACATATATAGGGGCTAGAATAACTCACCTGCAGTCAGAGTGTACTTCTAAGGGACTAAGGTAACTCACTTGTGGTCAGGGAGTACTTTTATGGGACTAGGGTAACTCACTTGGGGTCAGGGAGTACTTATATCGGGGCTAGGGTAACTCCCTTGGAGTCAGTGAGTACTACTATGGGACTAGGGTAACTCACTTACGGTCAGAGAGTACATATAAAGGGGCTAGGATAACTCACTTGGGGTCAGGGAGTACGACTATGGGAATAGGGTAACTTACCTCCGGTGAGAGTACATATAAAGGGGCTAGGATATCTTACTTGGGGTCAGGGAGAACTTATAAAGGTTATATGGTAACTCACTTGGGGTCAGGGAGTACTTATTTGGGACTAGGGTAACTCACTTGGGGTCAGGTAGTACTTATATGAGACTAGGGTAACACACTTGGGGTCAGGGAGTACTTATAATGGGGTTTGAATAACTCACTTGCGATCAGAGTGTACATATAAAGGGGCTAGGATAACTCACTTGGGGTCAGGGAGTACTACTATGGGACTAGGGTAACTCACTTGCGGTCAGAGAGTACATATAAAGGGGCTAGGATAACTCACATGACGTCAGAGAGTACTTATATAGGGGCTAGGGTAACTCACTTGGGTTCAGGGAGTACTACTATGGGAATACGGTAACTTACCTCCGGTGAGAGTACATATAAAGGGGCTAGGATAACTTACTTGGGGTCAGGGAGAACTTTTAAAGGTTATATGGTAACTCACTTGGGGTCAGGGAGTACTTCTATGGGTGCAGGGTAACTCACTTGGGGTCAGGGAGTACTTATATCGGGGCTAGGGTAACTCCCTTGGAGTCAGTGAGTACTACTATGGGACTAGGGTAACTCACTTTCGGTCAGAGAGTACATATAAAGGGGATAGGATAACTCACTTGGGGTCAGGGAGTACTACTATGGGAATAGGGTAACTTACCTCCGGTGAGAGTACATATAAAGGGGCTAGGATAACTTACTTGGGGTCAGGGAGAACTTATAAAGGTTTTATGGTAACTCACTTGGGGTCAGGGAGTACTTATTTGGGACTAGGGTAACTCACTTGGGGTCAGGGAGTACTTATATGGGACTAGGGTAACTCACTTGCAGTCAGAGAGTTCATATAAACGGGCTAGGACAACACATTTGGGGTCAGGGAGTACTTATATGGGACTAGGGTAACACACTTGGGGTCAGGGATTACTTCTATGGAACTAGGGTAACTCACTTGGGGTCAGGGAGTACTTCTATGTCACTAGGGTCACTCACATGGGGTCAGGGAGTAATTCTATGGGACTAGGATAACTCACTTGGGGTCTGGGAACACTTATATGGGACTAGGGTAACACACTTGGTGTCTGGGAGTACTTATATGGGACAAGGGTAACTTACTAGGGGTCGGGGTGTGCTCATAAAGGGGCTATGGTAACTCACTTGGGGTCAGGGAGTACTTATAAGGGACTAGGGTAACCCACTTAGGGTCAGGGAGTACTTATAAAGGTGCTAGGGTAACTCACTTGGGGTCAGGGAGTGCTCATAAAGGGGCTATGGTAACTCACTTGGGGTCAGGGAGTACTTATAAGGGACTAGGGTAACTCACTTGGTGTCTGTGAGTACTTATTAGGGACTAGGGAACTCACTTGGGGCCAGGGTATACTTATTAAGGGGCTAGGGTAACTCATTTGGGGTCTGGGGGTACATATAAAGCGGCTAGGGTAACTCACTTGGAGTCTAAGTGTACATATAAAGGGGCTAGGATAACTCACTTGGGGTCAGGGAGTACTTCTATGGGAGCAGGGTAACTCACTTGGTGTCTGTTAGTACTTATATGGGACCAGGGTAACTCACTTGGGGCCAGGGTGTACTTATTAAGGGGATAGGGTAACTCACTTGGGGTCAGGGAGTACTTATAAGGCATTAGGGTAACTCACTTGGGGTCGGGGGAGTACATATATAGGGGCTAGAATAACTCACCTGCAGTCAGAGTGTACTTCTAAGGGACTAAGGTAACTCACTTGTGGTCAGGGAGTACTTTTATGGGACTAGGGTAACTCACTTGGGGTCAGGGAGTACTTATATCGGGGCTAGGGTAACTCCCTTGGAGTCAGTGAGTACTACTATGGGACTAGGGTAACTCACTTACGGTCAGAGAGTACATATAAAGGGGCTAGGATAACTCACTTGGGGTCAGGGAGTACGACTATGGGAATAGGGTAACTTACCTCCGGTGAGAGTACATATAAAGGGGCTAGGATATCTTACTTGGGGTCAGGGAGAACTTATAAAGGTTATATGGTAACTCACTTGGGGTCAGGGAGTACTTATTTGGGACTAGGGTAACTCACTTGGGGTCAGGTAGTACTTATATGAGACTAGGGTAACACACTTGGGGTCAGGGAGTACTTATAATGGGGTTTGAATAACTCACTTGCGATCAGAGTGTACATATAAAGGGGCTAGGATAACTCACTTGGGGTCAGGGAGTACTACTATGGGACTAGGGTAACTCACTTGCGGTCAGAGAGTACATATAAAGGGGCTAGGATAACTCACATGACGTCAGAGAGTACTTATATAGGGGCTAGGGTAACTCACTTGGGTTCAGGGAGTACTACTATGGGAATACGGTAACTTACCTCCGGTGAGAGTACATATAAAGGGGCTAGGATAACTTACTTGGGGTCAGGGAGAACTTTTAAAGGTTATATGGTAACTCACTTGGGGTCAGGGAGTACTTATTTGGGACTAGGGTAACTCACTTGGGGTCAGGGAGTACTTATATGGGACTAGGGTAACTCACTTGCAGTCAGAGAGTTCATATAAACGGGCTAGGACAACACATTTGGGGTCAGGGAGTATTTATATGGGACTAGGGTAACACACTTGGGGTCAGGGATTACTTCTATGGAACTAGGGTAACTCACTTGGGGTCAGGGAGTACTTCTATGTCACTAGGGTCACTCACTTGGGGTCAGGGAGTAATTCTATGGGACTAGGATAACTCACTTGGGGTCTGGGAACACTTATATGGGACTAGGGTAACACACTTGGTGTCTGGGAGTACTTATATGGGACAAGGGTAACTCACTAGGGGTCAGGGTGTGCTCATAAAGGGGCTATGGTAACTCACTTGGGGTAAGGGAGTACTTATAAGGGACTAGGGTAACCCACTTAGGGTCAGGGGAGTACTTATAAAGGGGCTAGGGTAACTCACTTGGGGCCAGGGTGTAATTATTAAAGGGCTAGGGTAACTCACTTGGGGTCTAAGTGTACATATAAAGGGGCTAGGATAACTCACTTGGGGTCAGAGAGTAGTTATAAAGGACTAGTGTAACTGACTAGTAGTCTGGGAGTACATATAAAGGGGCTAGGATAACTCACTTCGGGTCAGGGAGTACTTATAAAGGGGTTAGGATAACTCACTTTTGTCAAGGAGTACTTATATGGGACTAGGGTAACTCACTTGGTGTCTGTGACTACTTATTTGGGACCAGGGTAACTCACTTGGGGCCAGGGTGTAACTATTAAAGGGCTATGGTAACTCACTTGGGGTGAGAGAGTACATCTATGGGACTAGCGTAACTCACTTGCGGTTATAGAGTACATAAAAAGGGGCTAGGATAACTCACTTGGGGCCAGGGAGTACATACAAAGGGGCTAGGGTAACCCACTTGTTGTCAGGGAGTACTTATAAAGGGGCTAAGGTAACTCACTTGGGGTCAGGGAGTACTTATATGGGACTAGGGTAACTCACTTGCGGTCAGAAAGTACATATAAAGGGGCTAAGATAACTCACTTGGGGTCAGGGAGTACTTATAAAGGGGTTAGTGTAATTCACTTGGTGTCAGGGAGTATTTTTAAAAACTAGGGTAACTCACCTGGGGTCTGGGAGTACTTATATAGGGACTATGTTAACTTACTTGGGGTCAGGGAGTACTTATATGGGACTAGGGTAACACACTTGCGGTCAGAGAGAACATATAAAGGGGCTAGGATAACTCACTTGGGGTCAGGGAGTACATATAAAGTGGCTATGGTAACTCACTTGGGGTCAGGGAGTACTACTATGGGACTAGGGTAACTCACTTGCGGTCAGAGAGTACATATTAAGGGGCTAGGATAACTCACTTGGGGTCAGGGAGTAATTTTAAAGGGGTTAGGGAAACTCTCTTTAGGTCAAGGAGTACTTATATGGGACTAGGGTAACTCACTTGGTGTCTGTGACTACTTATTTGGGACCAGGGTAACTCACTTGGGGCCAGGGTGTAATTATTAAAGGGCTATGGTAACTCACTTGGGGTCAGAGATTACTTCTATGGGACTAGGGTGACTCACTTGCGGTTAGAGAGTACATAAAAAGGGGTTAGGATAACTCACTTGGGGCCAGGGAGTACTTACAAAGGGGCTAGGGTAACCCACTTGTTGTCAGGGAGTACTTATATAGGGGCTATGGTAACTCACATGGGGTCAGGGAGTACTTATATGGGACTAGGGTAACTCACTTGCGGTCAGAAAGTACATATAAAGGGGCTAAGATAACTCACTTGGGGTCAGGGAGTATTTTTAAAAACTAGGGTAACTCACCTGGGGTCTGGGAGTACTTATATAGGGACTATGGTAACTCACTTGGGGTCAGGGAGTACTTATATGGGACTAGGGTAACACACTTGCGGTCAGAGAGAACATATAAAGGGGCTAGGATAACTCACTTGGGTCAGGGAGTACATATAAAGTGGCTATGGTAACTCACTTGGGGTCAGGGAGTACTACTATGGGACTAGGGTAACTCACTTGCGGTCAGAGAGTACATATAAAGGGGCTAGGATAACTCACATGAGGTCAGAGAGTACTTATATAGGGGCTAGGGTAACTCACTTGGGGTCAGGGAGTACTTCTATGGGAGCAGGGTAACTCACTTGGGGTCAGGGAGTACTTATATCGGGGCTAGGGTAACTCCCTTGGAGTCAGTGAGTACTACTATGGGACTAGGGTAACTCACTTTCGGTCAGAGAGTACATATAAAGGGGCTAGGATAACTCACTTGGGGTCAGGGAGTACTACTATGGGAATAGGGTAACTTACCTCCGGTGAGAGTACATATAAAGGGGCTAGGATAACTTACTTGGGGTCAGGGAGAACTTATAAAGGTTTTATGGTAACTCACTTGGGGTCAGGGAGTACTTATTTGGGACTAGGGTAACTCAATTGGGGTCAGGGAGTACTTATATGGGACTAGGGTAACTCACTTGCAGTCAGAGAGTTCATATAAACGGGCTAGGACAACACATTTGGGGTCAGGGAGTACTTATATGGGACTAGGGTAACACACTTGGGGTCAGGGATTACTTCTATGGAACTAGGGTAACTCACTTGGGGTCAGGGAGTACTTCTATGTCACTAGGGTCACTCACTTGGGGTCAGGGAGTAATTCTATAGGACTAGGATAACTCACTTGGGGTCTGGGAACACTTATATGGGACTAGGGTAACACACTTGGTGTCTGGGAGTACTTATATGGGACAAGGGTAACTTACTAGGGGTCAGGGTGTGCTCATAAAGGGGCTATGGTAACTCACTTGGGGTCAGGGAGTACTTATAAGGGACTATGGTAACCCACTTAGGGTCAGGGAGTACTTATAAAGGGGCTAGGGTAACTCACTTGGTGTCAGGGAGTACTTATAAGGGACTAGGGTAACTCGCTTGGGGTCTGGGAGTACATATAAAGAAGCTATGGTAACTCACTTGGGGTCAGGGAGTACTTATATGGGACTAGGGTAACTCACTTGGTGTCTGGGAGTACTTATATGGGACAAGGGTAACTTACTAGGGGTCAGGGTGTGCTCATAAAGGGGCTATGGTAACTCACTTGGGGTCAGGGAGTACTTATAAGGGACTATGGTAACCCACTTAGGGTCAGGGAGTACTTATAAAGGGGCTAGGGTAACTCACTTGGTGTCAGGGAGTACTTATAAGGGACTAGGGTAACTCACTTGCGGTCAGAGAGTACATATAAACGGGCTAGGATAACTCACTTGGGGTCAGGGAGTGCTCATAAAGGGGCTATGGTAACTCACTTGGGGTAAGGGAGTACTTATAAGGGACTAGGGTAACCCACTTAGGGTCAGGGAGTACTTATAAAGGGGCTAGGGTAACTCACTTGGTGTCAGGGTGTAATTATTAAAGGGCTATGGTAACTCACTTGGGGTCAGAGAGTACTTCTATGGGACTAGGGTAACTCACTTGCGGTTAGAGAGTACATATAAAGGGGCTAGGATAACTCACTTGGGGCCAGGGAGTACTTACAAAGGGGCTAGGGTAACCCACTTGTTGCCAGGAAGTACTTATAAAGTGGCTATGGTAACTCACTTGGGGTCAGGGAGTACTACTATGGGACTAGGGTAACTCACTTGCGGTCAGAGAGTACATATTAAGGGGCTAGGATAACTCACTTGGGGTCAGGGAGTACTTATAAAGGGGTTAGGGAAACTCTCTTTAGGTCAAGGAGTACTTATATGGGACTAGGGTAACTCACTTGGTGTCTGTGACTACTTATTTGGGACCAGGGTAACTCACTTGGGGCCAGGGAGTACTTACAAAGGGGTTAGGGTAACCCACTTGTTGTCAGGGAGTACTTATAAAAGGGCTATGGTAACTCACATGGGGTCAGAGAGTACTTCTATGGGACTAGGGTAACACACTTGCGGTCAGAGAGTACATATAAAGGGGTTAGGATAACTCACTTGGGGTCAGGGAGTACTTATAAAGGGGCTATGGTAACTCACTTTGGGATCAAGCAGTACTTATATGGGACTAGGGTAAATCACTTGGTGTCTGTGAGTACTTATATGGGACCAGGGTAACTCACATGGGGTCTGGGGGGTACATATAAAGCGGATAGGGTAACTCACTTGGAGTCTAAGTGTACATATAAAGGGGCTAGGATAACTCACTTGGGGTGAGGGACTACTTATAAACAGGATACGATAACTCACTTGGGGCCAGGGTGTAATTATTAAAGGGCTAGGGTAACTCACTTGGGGTCTAAGTGTACATATAAAGGGGCTAGGATAACTCACTTGGGGTCAGAGAGTAGTTATAAAGGACTAGTGTAACTGACTAGTAGTCTGGGAGTACATATAAAGGGGCTAGGATAACTCACTTCGGGTCAGGGAGTACTTATAAAGGGGTTAGGATAACTCACTTTTGTCAAGGAGTACTTATATGGGACTAGGGTAACTCACTTGGTGTCTGTGACTACTTATTTGGGACCAGGGTAACTCACTTGGGGCCAGGGTGTAACTATTAAAGGGCTATGGTAACTCACTTGGGGTGAGAGAGTACATCTATGGGACTAGCGTAACTCACTTGCGGTTATAGAGTACATAAAAAGGGGCTAGGATAACTCACTTGGGGCCAGGGAGTACATACAAAGGGGCTAGGGTAACCCACTTGTTGTCAGGGAGTACTTATAAAGGGGCTAAGGTAACTCACTTGGGGTCAGGGAGTACTTATATGGGACTAGGGTAACTCACTTGCGGTCAGAAAGTACATATAAAGGGGCTAAGATAACTCACTTGGGGTCAGGGAGTACTTATAAAGGGGTTAGTGTAATTCACTTGGTGTCAGGGAGTATTTTTAAAAACTAGGGTAACTCACCTGGGGTCTGGGAGTACTTATATAGGGACTATGTTAACTTACTTGGGGTCAGGGAGTACTTATATGGGACTAGGGTAACACACTTGCGGTCAGAGAGAACATATAAAGGGGCTAGGATAACTCACTTGGGGTCAGGGAGTACATATAAAGTGGCTATGGTAACTCACTTGGGGTCAGGGAGTACTACTATGGGACTAGGGTAACTCACTTGCGGTCAGAGAGTACATATTAAGGGGCTAGGATAACTCACTTGGGGTCAGGGAGTAATTTTAAAGGGGTTAGGGAAACTCTCTTTAGGTCAAGGAGTACTTATATGGGACTAGGGTAACTCACTTGGTGTCTGTGACTACTTATTTGGGACCAGGGTAACTCACTTGGGGCCAGGGTGTAATTATTAAAGGGCTATGGTAACTCACTTGGGGTCAGAGATTACTTCTATGGGACTAGGGTGACTCACTTGCGGTTAGAGAGTACATAAAAAGGGGTTAGGATAACTCACTTGGGGCCAGGGAGTACTTACAAAGGGGCTAGGGTAACCCACTTGTTGTCAGGGAGTACTTATATAGGGGCTATGGTAACTCACATGGGGTCAGGGAGTACTTATATGGGACTAGGGTAACTCACTTGCGGTCAGAAAGTACATATAAAGGGGCTAAGATAACTCACTTGGGGTCAGGGAGTATTTTTAAAAACTAGGGTAACTCACCTGGGGTCTGGGAGTACTTATATAGGGACTATGGTAACTCACTTGGGGTCAGGGAGTACTTATATGGGACTAGGGTAACACACTTGCGGTCAGAGAGAACATATAAAGGGGCTAGGATAACTCACTTGGGTCAGGGAGTACATATAAAGTGGCTATGGTAACTCACTTGGGGTCAGGGAGTACTACTATGGGACTAGGGTAACTTACTTGCGGTCAGAGAGTACATATTAAGGGGCTAGGATAACTCACTTGGGGTCAGGGAGTACTTATAAAGGGGTTAGGGAAACTCTCTTTAAGTCAAGGAAAACTTATATGGGACTAGGGTAACTCACTTGGTGTCTGTGACTACTTATTTGGGACCAGGGTAACTCACTTGGGGCCAGAGTGTAATTATTAAAGGGCTATGGTAACTCACTTGGGGTCAGAGAGTACTTCTATGGGACTAGGGTAACTCACTTGCGGTTAGAGAGTACATATAAAGGGGCTAGGACAACTCACTTGGGGCCAGGGAGTACTTATAAAGGGGCTAGGGTAACTCACTTTGGGTCAGAGAGTAGTTATAAAGGACTAGGGTAACTGACTAGTAGTCTGGGAGTACATATAAAGGGGCTAGGATAAATCACTTCGGGTCAGGGAGTACTTATAAAGGGGTTAGGATAACTCACTTTGGGTCAAGGAGTGCTTATATGGGACTAGGGTAACTCACTTGGTGTCTGTGACTACTTATTTGGGACCAGGGTAACTCACTTGGGGCCAGGGTGTAATTATTAAAGGGCTATGGTAAATCACTTGGGGTCAGAGAGTACTTCTATGGGACTAGGGTAACTCACTTGCGGTTAGAGAGTACATAAAAAGGGGCTAGGATAACTCACTTGGGGCCAGGGAGTACTTACAAAGGGGTTAGGGTAACCCACTTGTTGTCAGGGAGTACTTATAAAAGGGCTATGGTAACTCACATGGGGTCAGAGAGTACTTCTATGGGACTAGGGTAACACACTTGCGGTCAGAGAGTACATATAAAGGGGTTAGGATAACTCACTTGGGGTCTGGGAGTACTTATAAAGGGGCTATGGTAACTCACTTTGGATCAAGCAGTACTTATATGGGACTAGGGTAAATCACTTGGTGTCTGTGAGTACTTATATGGGACCAGGGTAACTCACATGGGGTCTGGGGGTACATATAAAGCGGATAGGGTAACTCACTTGGAGTCTAAGTGTACATATAAAGGGGCTAGGATAACTCACCTGGGGTGAGGGACTACTTATAAACAGGATACGATAACTCACTTGGGGCCAGGGTGTAATTATTAAAGGGCTAGGGTAACTCACTTGGGGTCAGAGAGTACTTCCATGGGACTAGGGTAAATCACTTGCGGTTAGAGAGTACATATAAAGGGGCTAGGGTAACTCACTTTGGGTCAGGGAGTACATAGAATGGGACTAGAATAACTCACTAGGGGTCAGGGAGTACTTGTAAGGGACTAGGGTAACCCACTTAGGGTCAGGGAGTACTTATAAAGGGGCTAGGATAACTTACTTTGGGTCAGGGAGTAGTTATAAGGGACTAGGTTAACCCACTTAGGTTCAGGGAGTACTTATAAAGGGGCTAGGATAACTTACTTTGGGTCAGGGAGTAGTTATAAGGGACTAGGGTAACTCACTTGGAGTCTGGGAGTACATATAAAGGGGGTAGGATAACTCACTTGGAGTCAGGGAGTACTTATAAAGGGTTTAGTGTAATTCACTTGGGGTCAGGGAGTATTTATAAGGAACTAGGGTAACTCACCTGGGGTCTGGGAGTACTTATATAGGGGCTATGGTAACTCACTTGGGGTCAGGGAGTACTTATATGGGACTAGGGTAACACACTTGCGATCAGAGAGTACATATAAAGGGGCTAGGATAAGTCACTTGGGGTCAAGGAGTGCATATAAAGTGGCTATGGTAACTCACTTGGGGTCAGGGAGTACTACTATAGGACTAGGGTAACTCACTTGCGGTCAGAGAGTACATATTAAGGCGCTAGGATAACTCACTTGGGGTCAGGGAGTACTTATAAAGGTGATATGGTAACTCACTTGGGGTCAGGGAGTACTTATAAAGGGGTTAGGGAAACTCTCTTTAGGTCAAGGAGTACTTATATGGGACTAGGGTAACTCATTTGGTGTCTGTGAGTACTTATAAGGGACCAGGGTAACTCACTTGGGGACAGGGTGTAATTATTAAAGGGCTAGGGTAACTCACTTCGGGTCAGAGAGTACTTCCATGGGACTAGGGTAAATCACTTGCGGTTAGAGAGTACATATAAAGGGGATAGGGTAACTCACTATGGGTCAGGGAGTACATAGAATGGGACTAGAATAACTCACTAGGGGTCAGGGAGTAGGTATAAGGGACTAGGGTAACTCACTTGGAGTCTGGGAGTACATATAAAGGGGCTAGGATAACTCACTTAGGGTCAGGGAGTACATAGAATGGGACTAGAATAACTCACTAGGGGTCAGGGAGTAGGTATAAGGGACTAGGGTAACTCACTTGGAGTCTGGGAGTACATATAAAGGGGCTAGGATAACTCACTTAGGGTCAGGGAGTACTTATAAAGGGGCTAGGGTAACTCACTTGGGGTCAGGGAGTATTTATAAGGAACTAGGGTAACTCACTTGGGGTCTGGATGTACTTATAAGGGACTAGGGTAACTCACTTGGGGTCTGGGGGGTACATATAAAGCGGCTAGGGTAACTCACTTGGAGTCTAAGTGTACATATAAAGGGGCTAGGATAACTCACTTGGTGTCAGGGGAGTACTTATAAAGGGGCTAGGGTAACTCACTTTGGGTCAGAGAGTAGTTATAAAGGACTAGGGTAACTGACTAGTAGTCTGGGAGTACATATAAAGGGGCTAGGATAACTCAATTGGGGTCAGGGAGTACTTATAAAGGGGGCTAGGATAACTCAGTTGGGGTCAGGGAGTACTTATAAAGGGGTTAGTGTAATTCACTTGGGGTCAGGGAGTAATTATATGGAGTAGGGTAACACACTTGCGGTCAGAGAGAACATATAAAGGGGCTAGGATAACTCACTTGGGGTTAGGGAGTACTTATAAAGGGGCTATGGTAACTCACTTTGGGTGAAGGAGTACTTATATGGGACTAGGGTAAATCACTTGGTGTCTGTGAGAACTTATATGGGACCAGGGTAACTCACATGGGGTCTGGGGGTACATATAAAACGGATAGGGTAACTCACTTGGAGTCTAAGTGTACATATAAAGGGGCTAGGATAACTCACTTGGTGTCAGGGAGTACTTATAAAGGGGCTAGGGTAACTCACTTTGGGTCAGAGAGTAGTTATAAAGGACTAGGGTAACTGACTAGTAGTCTGGGAGTACATATAAAGGGGCTAGGATAACTCAATTGGGGTCAGGGAGTACTTATAAAGGGGCTAGGATAACTCACTTGGTGTCAGGGAGTACTTATAAAGGGGCTAGGGTAACTCACTTTGGGTCAGAGAGTAGTTATAAAGGACTAGGGTAACTGACTAGTAGTCTGGGAGTACATATAAAGGGGCTAGGATAACTCAATTAGGGTCAGGGAGTACTTACAAATGGGCTATGGTAACTCACTTGTGGTCAGGGAGTACTTATATGGGACTAGGGTAACTCACTTGCGGTCAGAAAGTACATATAAAGAGGCTAGGATAACTCAGTTGGGGTCAGGGAGTACTTATAAAGGGGTTAGTGTAATTCACTTGGGGTCAGGGAGTATTTATAAGGAACTAGAGTAACTCAACTGGGGCCTGGGAGTACTTATATAGGGGCTATGGTAACTCACTTGGGGTCAGGGAGTACTTATATGGGAGTAGGGTAACACACTTGCGGTCAGAGAGAACATATAAAGGGGCTAGGATAACTCACTTGGGGTTAGGGAGTACTTATAAAGGGGCTATGGTAACTCACTTTGGGTGAAGGAGTACTTATATGGGACTAGGGTAAATCACTTGGTGTCTGTGAGAACTTATATGGGACCAGGGTAACTCACATGGGGTCTGGGGGTACATATAAAACGGATAGGGTAACTCACTTGGAGTCTAAGTGTACATATAAAGGGGCTAGGATAACTCACTTGGGGTCAGGGACTACTTATAAACAGGATACGGTAACTCACTTGGGGTCAGGGAGTACTTATAAGGGACTAGGGTAACCCACTTAGGGTCAGGGAGTACTTATAAAGGGGCTAGGATAACTTACTTTGGGTCAGGGAGTAGGTATAAGGGACTAGGGTAACTCACTTGGTGTCTGTGATTACTTATATGGGACCAGGGTAACTCACTTGGGGCCAGGGTGTAATTATTAAGGAGCTAGGGTAACTCACTTGGGGTCTGGGGGTACATAAAAAGCGGCTAGGGTAACTCACTTGGAGTCTAAGTGTACATATAAAGGGGCTAGGATAACTCACTTGGTGTCAGGGAATACTTATAAAGGGGCTAGGGTAACTCACTTTGGGTCAGAGAGTAGTTATAAAGGACTAGGGTAACTGACTAGTAGTCTGGGAGTACATATAAAGGGGCTAGGATAACTCAATTGGGGTCAGGGAGTACTTATAAAGGGGCTAGGATAACTCACTTTGGGTCAAGGAGTACTTATATGGGACTAGGGTAACTCACTTGGTGTCTGTGACTACTTATTTGGGACCAGGGTAACTCACTTGGGGCCAGGGTGTAATTATTAAAGGGCTATGGTAACTCACTTGTGGTCAGGGAGTACTTATATGGGACTAGGGTAACTCACTTGCGGTCAGAAAGTACATATAAAGTGGCTAGGATAACTCAGTTGGGGTCAGGGAGTACTTATAAAGGGGTTAGTGTAATTCACTTGGGGTCAGGGAGTATTTATAAGGAACTAGAGTAACTCACCTGGGGTCTGGGAGTACTTATATAGGGGCTATGGTAACTCACTTGGGGTCAGGGAGTACTTATATGGGACTAGGGTAACACACTTGCGGTCAGAGAGAACATATAAAGGGGCTAGGATAACTCACTTAGGGTCAGGGAGTAGTTCTAAGGGACTAGGGTAACTCACTTGGAGTCTGGGAGTACATTTAAGGGGCTAGGATAACTCAATGGGGTCAGGGAGTACTTATATAGGGGTTAGTGTAATTCACTTGGGGTCAGGGAGTATTTATAAGGAACTAGGGTAACTCACCTGGGGTCTGGGAGTACATATAAAGGGGCTAGGATAACTCACTTGGGGTTAGGGAGTACTTATAAAGGGGCTATGGTAACTCACTTTGGGTGAAGGAGTACTTATATGGGACTAGGGTAAATCACTTGGTGTCTGTGAGAACTTATATGGGACCAGGGTACCTCACATGCGGTCAGAGAGTACATATTAAGGGGCTAGGATAACTCACTTGGGGTCAGGGAGTACTTATAAAGGGGCTAGGGTAACTCACTTGCGGTCAGAGAGAACATATAAAGGGGCTAGGATAACTCACTTGGGGTCAGGGAGTACATATAAAGTGGCTATGGTAACTCACTTGGGGTCAGGGAGTACTACTATGGGACTAGGGTAACTCACTTGCGGTCAGAGAGTACATATTAAGGGGCTAGGATAACTCACTTGGGGTCAGGGAGTACTTATAAAGGGGTTAGGGAAACTCTCTTTAGGTCAAGGAATACTTATATGGGACTAGGGTAACTCACTTGGTGTCTGTGACTACTTATTTGGGACCAGGGTAACTCACTTGGGGCCAGAGTGTAATTATTAAAGGGCTATGGTAACTCACTTGGGGTCAGAGAGTACTTCTATGGGACTAGGGTAACTCACTTGCGGTTAGAGAGTACATATAAAGGGGCTAGGACAACTCACTTGGGGCCAGGGAGTACTTATAAAGGGGCTAGGGTAACTCACTTTGGGTCAGAGAGTAGTTATAAAGGACTAGGGTAACTGACTAGTAGTCTGGGAGTACATATAAAGGGGCTAGGATAAATCACTTCGGGTCAGGGAGTACTTATAAAGGGGTTAGGATAACTCACTTTGGGTCAAGGAGTGCTTATATGGGACTAGGGTAACTCACTTGGTGTCTGTGACTACTTATTTGGGACCAGGGTAACTCACTTGGGGCCAGGGTGTAATTATTAAAGGGCTATGGTAACTCACTTGGGGTCAGAGAGTACTTCTATGGGACTAGGGTGACTCACTTGCGGTTAGAGAGTACATAAAAAGGGGCTAGGATAACTCACTTGGGGCCAGGGAGTACTTACAAAGGGGCTAGGGTAACCCACTTGTTGTCAGGGAGTACTTATATAGGGGCTATGGTAACTCACATGGGGTCAGGGAGTACTTATATGGGACTAGGGTAACTCACTTGCGGTCAGAAAGTACATATAAAGGGGCTAAGATAACTCACTTGGGGTCAGGGAGTATTTTTAAAAACTAGGGTAACTCACCTGGGGTCTGGGAGTACTTATATAGGGACTATGGTAACTCAGTTGGGGTCAGGGAGTACTTATATGGGACTAGGGTAACACACTTGCGGTCAGAGAGAACATATAAAGGGGCTAGGATAACTCACTTGGGTCAGGGAGTACATATAAAGTGGCTATGGTAACTCACTTGGGGTCAGGGAGTACTACTATGGGACTAGGGTAACTCACTTGCGGTCAGAGAGTACATATTAAGGGGCTAGGATAACTCACTTGGGGTCAGGGAGTACTTATAAAGGGGTTAGGGAAACTCTCTTTAAGTCAAGGAATACTTATATGGGACTAGGGTAACTCACTTGGTGTCTGTGACTACTTATTTGGGACCAGGGTAACTCACTTGGGGCCAGAGTGTAATTATTAAAGGGCTATGGTAACTCACTTGGGGTCAGAGAGTACTTCTATGGGACTAGGGTAACTCACTTGCGGTTAGAGAGTACATATAAAGGGGCTAGGACAACTCACTTGGGGCCAGGGAGTACTTATAAAGGGGCTAGGGTAACTCACTTTGGGTCAGAGAGTAGTTATAAAGGACTAGGGTAACTGACTAGTAGTCTGGGAGTACATATAAAGGGGCTAGGATAAATCACTTCGGGTCAGGGAGTACTTATAAAGGGGTTAGGATAACTCACTTTGGGTCAAGGAGTGCTTATATGGGACTAGGGTAACTCACTTGGTGTCTGTGACTACTTATTTGGGACCAGGGTAACTTACTTGGGGCCAGGGTGTAATTATTAAAGGGCTATGGTAAATCACTTGGGGTCAGAGAGTACTTCTATGGGACTAGGGTAACTCACTTGCGGTTAGAGAGTACATAAAAAGGGGCTAGGATAACTCACTTGGGGCCAGGGAGTACTTACAAAGGGGCTAGGGTAACCCACTTGTTGTCAGGGTGTACTTATTAAGGGGATAGGGTAACTCACTTGGGGTCAGGGAGTACTTATAAGGCACTAGGGTAACTCACTTGGGGTCTGGGAGTACATATACAGGGGCTAGAATAACTCACCTGCAGTCAGAGTGTACTTCTAAGGGACTAAGGTAACTCACTTGTGGTCAGGGAGTACTTTTATGGGACTAGGGTAACTCACTTGGGGTCAGGGAGTACTTATATCGGGGCTAGGGTAACTCCCTTTGAGTCAGTGAGTACTACTATGGGACTAGGGTAACTCACTTTCGGTCAGAGAGTACATATAAAGGGGCTAGGATAACTCACTTGGGGTCAGGGAGTACTACTATGGGAATAGGGTAACTTACCTCCGGTGAGAGTACATATAAAGGGGCTAGGATAACTTACTTGGGGTCAGGTAGAACTTATAAAGGTTATATGGTAACTCACTTGGGGTCAGGGAGTACTTATTTGGGACTAGGGTAACTCACTTGGGGTCAGGTAGTACTTATATGA
Source organism: Prorops nasuta (assembly GCF_024137725.1). NCBI lineage: Eukaryota > Metazoa > Arthropoda > Insecta > Hymenoptera > Bethylidae > Prorops > Prorops nasuta. Next base: position 38,860 of record NW_027116883.1, read on the forward strand.
GACTAGGGTAACACACTTGGGGTCAGGGAGTACTTATAATGGGGTTTGAATAACTCACTTGCGATCAGAGAGTACATATAAAGGGGCTAGGATAACTCACTTGGGGTCAGGGAGTACTACTATGGGACTAGGGTAACTCACTTGCGGTCAGAGAGTACATATAAAGGGGCTAGGATAACTCACATGAGGTCAGAGAGTACTTATATAGGGGCTAGGGTAACTCACTTGGGGTCAGGGAGTACTTCTATGGGAGCAGGGTAACTCACTTGGGGTCAGGGAGTACTTATATCGGGGCTAGGGTAACTCCCTTGGAGTCAGTGAGTACTACTATGGGACTAGGGTAACTCACTTTCGGTCAGAGAGTACATATAAAGGGGCTAGGATAACTCACTTGGGGTCAGGGAGTACTACTATGGGAATAGGGTAACTTACCTCCGGTGAGAGTACATATAAAGGGGCTAGGATAACTTACTTGGGGTCAGGGAGAACTTATAAAGGTTTTATGGTAACTCACTTGGGGTCAGGGAGTACTTATTTGGGACTAGGGTAACTCACTTGTGGTCAGGGAGTACTTATATGGGACTAGGGTAACTCACTTGCAGTCAGAGAGTTCATATAAACGGGCTAGGACAACACATTTGGGGTCAGGGAGTACTTATATGGGACTAGGGTAACACACTTGGGGTCAGGGATTACTTCTATGGAACTAGGGTAACTCACTTGGGGTCAGGGAGTACTTCTATGTCACTAGGGTCACTCACATGGGGTCAGGGAGTAATTCTATGGGACTAGGATAACTCACTTGGGGTCTGGGAACACTTATATGGGACTAGGGTAACACACTTGGTGTCTGGGAGTACTTATATGGGACAAGGGTAACTTACTATGGGTCAGGGTGTGCTCATAAAGGGGCTATGGTAACTCACTTGGGGTCAGGGAGTACTTATAAGGGACTAGGGTAACCCACTTAGGGTCAGGGAGTACTTATAAAGGGGCTAGGGTAACTCACTTGGGGTCAGGGAGTGCTCATAAAGGGGCTATGGTAACTCACTTGGGGTCAGGGAGTACTTATAAGGGACTAGGGTAACTCACTTGGTGTCTGTGAGTACTTATTAGGGACTAGGGAGCTCACTTGGGGCCAGGGTATACTTATTAAGGGGCTAGGGTAACTCATTTGGGGTCTGGGGGTACATATAAAGCGGCTAGGGTAACTCACTTGGAGTCTAAGTGTACATATAAAGGGGCTAGGATAACTCACTTGGGGTCAGGGAGTACTTCTATGGGAGCAGGGTAACTCACTTGGTGTCTGTTAGTACTTATATGGGACCAGGGTAACTCACTTGGGGCCAGGGTGTACTTATTAAGGGGATAGGGTAACTCACTTGGGGTCAGGGAGTACTTATAAGGCATTAGGGTAACTCACTTGGGGTCGGGGAGTACATATATAGGGGCTAGAATAACTCACCTGCAGTCAGAGTGTACTTCTAAGGGACTAAGGTAACTCACTTGTGGTCAGGGAGTACTTTTATGGGACTAGGGTAACTCACTTGGGGTCAGGGAGTACTTATATCGGGGCTAGGGTAACTCCCTTGGAGTCAGTGAGTACTACTATGGGACTAGGGTAACTCACTTACGGTCAGAGAGTACATATAAAGGGGCTAGGATAACTCACTTGGGGTCAGGGAGTACGACTATGGGAATAGGGTAACTTACCTCCGGTGAGAGTACATATAAAGGGGCTAGGATATCTTACTTGGGGTCAGGGAGAACTTATAAAGGTTATATGGTAACTCACTTGGGGTCAGGGAGTACTTATTTGGGACTAGGGTAACTCACTTGGGGTCAGGTAGTACTTATATGAGACTAGGGTAACACACTTGGGGTCAGGGAGTACTTATAATGGGGTTTGAATAACTCACTTGCGATCAGAGTGTACATATAAAGGGGCTAGGATAACTCACTTGGGGTCAGGGAGTACTACTATGGGACTAGGGTAACTCACTTGCGGTCAGAGAGTACATATAAAGGGGCTAGGATAACTCACATGACGTCAGAGAGTACTTATATAGGGGCTAGGGTAACTCACTTGGGTTCAGGGAGTACTTCTATGGGAGCAGGGTAACTCACTTGTGGTCAGGGAGTACTTATATCGGGGCTAGGGTAACTCCCTTGGAGTCAGTGTGTACTACTATGGGACTAGGGTAACTCACTTTCGGTCAGAGAGTACATATAAACGGGCTAGGATAACTCACTTGGGGTCAGGGAGTACTACTATGGGAATAGGGTAACTTACCTCCGGTGAGAGTACATACAAAGGGGCTAGGATAACTTACTTGGGGTCAGGGAGAACTTTTAAAGGTTATATGGTAACTCACTTGGGGTCAGGGAGTACTTATTTGGGACTAGGGTAACTCACTTGGGGTTAGGGAGTACTTATATGGGACTAGGGTAACTCACTTGCAGTCAGAGAGTTCATATAAACGGGCTAGGACAACACATTTGGGGTCAGGGAGTATTTATATGGGACTAGGGTAACACACTTGGGGTCAGGGATTACTTCTATGGAACTAGGGTAACTCACTTGGGGTCAGGGAGTACTTCTATGTCACTAGGGTCACTCACTTGGGGTCAGGGAGTAATTCTATGGGACTAGGATAACTCACTTGGGGTCTGGGAACACTTATATGGGACTAGGGTAACACACTTGGTGTCTGGGAGTACTTATATGGGACAAGGGTAACTCACTAGGGGTCAGGGTGTGCTCATAAAGGGGCTATGGTAACTCACTTGGGGTCAGGGAGTACTTATAAGGGACTAGGGTAACCCACTTAGGGTCAGGGAGTACTTATAAAGGGGCTAGGGTAACTCACTTGGTGTCAGGGTGTAATTATTAAAGGGCTATGGTAACTCACTTGGGGTCAGAGAGTACTTCTATGGGACTAGGGTAACTCACTTGCGGTTAGAGAGTACATATAAAGGGGCTAGGATAACTCACTTGGGGCCAGGGAGTACTTACAAAGGGGCTAGGGTAACCCACTTGTTGCCAGGAAGTACTTATAAAGTGGCTATGGTAACTCACTTGGGGTCAGGGAGTACTACTATGGGACTAGGGTAACTCACTTGCGGTCAGAGAGTACATATTAAGGGGCTAGGATAACTCACTTGGGGTCAGGGAGTACTTATAAAGGGGTTAGGGAAACTCTCTTTAGGTCAAGGAGTACTTATATGGGACTAGGGTAACTCACTTGGTGTCTGTGACTACTTATTTGGGACCAGGGTAACTCACTTGGGGCCAGGGAGTACTTACAAAGGGGTTAGGGTAACCCACTTGTTGTCAGGGAGTACTTATAAAAGGGCTATGGTAACTCACATGGGGTCAGAGAGTACTTCTATGGGACTAGGGTAACACACTTGCGGTCAGAGAGTACATATAAAGGGGTTAGGATAACTCACTTGGGGTCAGGGAGTACTTATAAAGGGGCTATGGTAACTCACTTTGGATCAAGCAGTACTTATATGGGACTAGGTTAAATCACTTGGTGTCTGTGAGTACTTATATGGGACCAGGGTAACTCACATGGGGTCTGGGGGTACATATAAAGCGGATAGGGTAACTCACTTGGAGTCTAAGTGTACATATAAAGGGGCTAGGATAACTCACTTGGGGTGAGGGACTACTTATAAACATGATACGATACCTCACTTGGGGCCAGGGTGTAATTATTAAAGGGCTAGGGTAACTCACTTGGGGTCTAAGTGTACATATAAAGGGGCTAGGATAACTCACTTGAGGTCAGAGAGTAGTTATAAAGGACTAGTGTAACTGACTAGTAGTCTGGGAGTACATATAAAGGGGCTAGGATAACTCACTTCGGGTCAGGGAGTACTTATAAAGGGGTTAGGATAACTCACTTTTGTCAAGGAGTACTTATATGGGACTAGGGTAACTCACTTGGTGTCTGTGACTACTTATTTGGGACCAGGGTAACTCACTTGGGGCCAGGGTGTAACTATTAAAGGGCTATGGTAACTCACTTGGGGTGAGAGAGTACATCTATGGGACTAGGGTAACTCACTTGCGGTTAGAGAGTACATAAAAAGGGGCTAGGATAACTCACTTGGGGCCAGGGAGTACATACAAAGGGGCTAGGGTAACCCACTTGTTGTCAGGGAGTACTTATAAAGGGGCTAAGGTAACTCACTTGGGGTCAGGGAGTACTTATATGGGACTAGGGTAACTCACTTGCGGTCAGAAAGTACATATAAAGGGGCTAAGATAACTCACTTGGGGTCAGGGAGTACTTATAAAGGGGTTAGTGTAATTCACTTGGGGTCAGGGAGTATTTATAAGGAACTAGAGTAACTCACCTGGGGTCTGGGAGTACTTATATAGGGACTATGTTAACTTACTTGGGGTCAGGGAGTACTTATATGGGACTAGGGTAACACACTTGCGGTCAGAGAGAACATATAAAGGGGCTAGGATAACTCACTTGGGGTCAGGGAGTACTACTATGGGACTAGGGTAACTCACTTGCGGTCAGAGAGTACATATTAAGGGGCTAGGATAACTCACTTGGGGTCAGGGAGTACTTATAAAGGGGCTAGGATAACTCACTTTGGGTCAAGGAGTACTTATATGGGACTAGGGTAACTCACTTGGTGTCTGTGACTACTTATATGGGACCAGGGTAACTCACTTGGGGCCAGGGTGTAATTATTAAAGGGCTATGGTAACTCACTTGTGGTCAGGGAGTACTTATATGGGACTAGGGTAACTCACTTGCGGTCAGAAGGTACATATAAAGTGGCTAGGATAACTCAGTTGGGGTCAGGGAGTACTTATAAAGGGGTTAGTGTAATTCACTTGGGGTCAGGGAGTATTTATAAGGAACTAGAGTAACTCACCTGGGGTCTGGGAGTACTTATATAGGGGCTATGGTAACTCACTTGGGGTCAGGGAGTACTTATATGGGACTAGGGTAACACACTTGCGGTCAGAGAGAACATATAAAGGGGCTAGGATAACTCACTTAGGGTCAGGGAGTAGTTATAAGGGACTAGGGTAACTCACTTGGAGTCTGGGAGTACATATAAAGGGGCTAGGATAACTCAATGGGGTCAGGGAGTACTTATATAGGGGTTAGTGTAATTCACTTGGGGTCAGGGAGTATTTATAAGGAACTAGGGTAACTCACCTGGGGTCTGGGAGTACATATAAAGGGGCTAGGATAACTCACTTGGGGTTAGGGAGTACTTATAAAGGGGCTATGGTAACTCACTTTGGGTGAAGGAGTACTTATATGGGACTAGGATAAATCACTTGGTGTCTGTGAGAACTTATATGGGACCAGGGTACCTCACATGCGGTCAGAGAGTACATATTAAGGGGCTAGGATAACTCACTTGGGGTCAGGGAGTACTTATAAAGGGGCTAGGGTAACTCACTTGCGGTCAGAGAGAACATATAAAGGGGCTAGGATAACTCACTTGGGGTCAGGGAGTACATATAAAGTGGCTATGGTAACTCACTTGGGGTCAGGGAGTACTACTATGGGACTAGGGTAACTCACTTGCGGTCAGAGAGTACATATTAAGGGGCTAGGATAACTCACTTGGGGTCAGGGAGTACTTATAAAGGGGTTAGGGAAACTCTCTTTAGGTCAAGGAATACTTATATGGGACTAGGGTAACTCACTTGGTGTCTGTGACTACTTATTTGGGACCAGGGTAACTCACTTGGGGTCAGAGAGTACTTCTATGGGACTAGGGTAACTCACTTGCGGTTAGAGAGTACATATAAAGGGGCTAGGACAACTCACTTGGGGCCAGGGAGTACTTATAAAGGGGCTAGGGTAACTCACTTTGGGTCAGAGAGTAGTTATAAAGGACTAGGGTAACTGACTAGTAGTCTGGGAGTACATATAAAGGGGCTAGGATAAATCACTTCGGGTCAGGGAGTACTTATAAAGGGGTTAGGATAACTCACTTTGGGTCAAGGAGTGCTTATATGGGACTAGGGTAACTCACTTGGTGTCTGTGACTACTTATTTGGGACCAGGGTAACTCACTTGGGGCCAGGGTGTAATTATTAAAGGGCTATGGTAACTCACTTGGGGTCAGAGAGTACTTCTATGGGACTAGGGTAACTCACTTGCGGTTAGAGAGTACATAAAAAGGGGCTAGGATAACTCACTTGGGGCCAGGGAGTACTTACAAAGGGGCTAGGGTAACCCACTTGTTGTCAGGGAGTACTTATAATGGGGCTATGGTAACTCACTTGGGGTCAGGCAGTACTTATATGGGACTAGGGTAACTCACTTGCGGTCAGAAAGTACATATAAAGGGGCTAAGTTAACTCACTTGGGGTCAGGGAGTATTTTTAAAAACTAGGGTAACTCACCTGCGGTCTGGGAGTACTTATATAGGGACTATGGTAACTCACTTGGGGTCAGGGAGTACTTATATGGGAATAGGGTAACACACTTGCGGTCAGAGAGAACATATAAAGGGGCTAGGATAACTCACTTGGGGTCAGGGAGTACATATAAAGTGGCTATGGTAACTCACTTGGGGTCAGGGAGTACTACTATGGGATTAGGGTAACTCACTTGCGGTCAGAGAGTAAATATTAAGGGGCTAGGATAACTCACATGGGGTCAGGGAGTACTTATAAAGGGGTTAGGATAACTCACTTTGGGTCAAGGAGTACTTATATGGGACTAGGGTAACTCACTTGGTGTCTGTGACTACTTATTTGGGACCAGGGTAACTCACTTGGGGCCAGGGTGTAATTATTAAAGGGCTATGGTAACTCACTTGGGGTCAGAGAGTACTTCTATGGGACTAGGGTGACTCACTTGCGGTTAGAGAGTACATAAAAAGGGGCTAGGATAACTCACTTGGGGCCAGGGAGTACTTACAAAGGGGCTAGGGTAACCCACTTGTTGTCAGGGAGTACTTATATAGGGGCTATGGTAACTCACCTGGGGTCTGGGAGTACTTATATAGGGACTATGGTAACTCAGTTGGGGTCAGGGAGTACTTATATGGGACTAGGGTAACACACTTGCGGTCAGAGAGAACATATAAAGGGGCTAGGATAACTCACTTGGGTCAGGGAGTACATATAAAGTGGCTATGGTAACTCACTTGGGGTCAGGGAGTACTACTATGGGACTAGGGTAACTCACTTGCGGTCAGAGAGTACATATTAAGGGGCTAGGATAACTCACTTGGGGTCAGGGAGTACTTATAAAGGGGTTAGGGAAACTCTCTTTAAGTCAAGGAATACTTATATGGGACTAGGGTAACTCACTTGGTGTCTGTGACTACTTATTTGGGACCAGGGTAACTCACTTGGGGCCAGAGTGTAATTATTAAAGGGCTATGGTAACTCACTTGGGGTCAGAGAGTACTTCTATGGGACTAGGGTAACTCACTTGCGGTTAGAGAGTACATATAAAGGGGCTAGGACAACTCACTTGGGGCCAGGGAGTACTTATAAAGGGGCTAGGGTAACTCACTTTGGGTCAGAGAGTAGTTATAAAGGACTAGGGTAACTGACTAGTAGTCTGGGAGTACATATAAAGGGGCTAGGATAAATCACTTCGGGTCAGGGAGTACTTATAAAGGGGTTAGGATAACTCACTTTGGGTCAAGGAGTGCTTATATGGGACTAGGGTAACTCACTTGGTGTCTGTGACTACTTATTTGGGACCAGGGTAACTCACTTGGGGCCAGGGTGTAATTATTAAAGGGCTATGGTATATCACTTGGGGTCAGAGAGTACTTCTATGGGACTAGGGTAACTCACTTGGGGTCAGGGAGTACTTATATCGGGGCTAGGGTAACTCCCTTGGAGTCAGTGAGTACTACTATGGGACTAGGGTAACTCACTTACGGTCAGAGAGTACATATAAAGGGGCTAGGATAACTCACTTGGGGTCAGGGAGTACGACTATGGGAATAGGGTAACTTACCTCCGGTGAGAGTACATATAAAGGGGCTAGGATATCTTACTTGGGGTCAGGGAGAACTTATAAAGGTTATATGGTAACTCACTTGGGGTCAGGGGAGTACTTATTTGGGACTAGGGTAACTCACTTGGGGTCAGGTAGTACTTATATGAGACTAGGGTAACACACTTGGGGTCAGGGAGTACTTATAATGAGGTTTGAATAACTCACTTGCGATCAGAGTGTACATATAAAGGGGCTAGGATAACTCACTTGGGGTCAGGGAGTACTACTATGGGACTAGGGTAACTCACTTGCGGTCAGAGAGTACATATAAAGGGGCTAGGATAACTCACATGACGTCAGAGAGTACTTATATAGGGGCTAGGGTAACTCACTTGGGTTCAGGGAGTACTTCTATGGGAGCAGGGTAACTCACTTGTGGTCAGGGAGTACTTATATCGGGGCTAGGGTAACTCCCTTGGAGTCAGTGTGTACTACTATGGGACTAGGGTAACTCACTTTCGGTCAGAGAGTACATATAAACGGGCTAGGATAACTCACTTGGGGTCAGGGAGTACTACTATGGGAATAGGGTAACTTACCTCCGGTGAGAGTACATACAAAGGGGCTAGGATAACTTACTTGGGGTCAGGGAGAACTTTTAAAGGTTATATGGTAACTCACTTGGGGTCAGGGAGTACTTATTTGGGACTAGGGTAACTCACTTGGGGTCAGGGAGTACTTATATGGGACTAGGGTAACTCACTTGCAGTCAGAGAGTTCATATAAACGGGCTAGGACAACACATTTGGGGTCAGGGAGTATTTATATGGGACTAGGGTAACACACTTGGGGTCAGGGATTACTTCTATGGAACTAGGGTAACTCACTTGGGGTCAGGGAGTACTTCTATGTCACTAGGGTCACTCACTTGGGGTCAGGGAGTAATTCTATGGGACTAGGATAACTCACTTGGGGTCTGGGAACACTTATATGGGACTAGGGTAACACACTTGGTGTCTGGGAGTACTTATATGGGACAAGGGTAACTCACTAGGGGTCAGGGTGTGCTCATAAAGGGGCTATGGTAACTCACTTGGGGTCAGGGAGTACTTATAAGGGACTAGGGTAACCCACTTAGGGTCAGGGAGTACTTATAAAGGGGCTAGGGTAACTCACTTGGTGTCAGGGTGTAATTATTAAAGGGCTATGGTAACTCACTTCGGGTCAGAGAGTACTTCTATGGGACTAGGGTAACTCACTTGCGGTTAGAGAGTACATATAAAGGGGCTAGGATAACTCACTTGGGGCCAGGGAGTACTTACAAAGGGGCTAGGGTAACCCGCTTGTTGCCAGGAAGTACTTATAAAGTGGCTATGGTAACTCACTTGGGGTCAGGGAGTACTACTATGGGACTAGGGTAACTCACTTGCGGTCAGAGAGTACATATTAAGGGGCTAGGATAACTCACTTGGGGTCAGGGAGTACTTATAAAGGGGTTAGGGAAACTCTCTTTAGGTCAAGGAGTACTTATATGGGACTAGGGTAACTCACTTGGTGTCTGTGACTACTTATTTGGGACCAGGGTAACTCACTTGGGGCCAGGGAGTACTTACAAAGGGGTTAGGGTAACCCACTTGTTGTCAGGGAGTACTTATAAAAGGGCTATGGTAACTCACATGGGGTCAGAGAGTACTTCTATGGGACTAGGGTAACACACTTGCGGTCAGAGAGTACATATAAAGGGGTTAGGATAACTCACTTGGGGTCAGGGAGTACTTATAAAGGGGCTATGGTAACTCACTTTGGATCAAGCAGTACTTATATGGGACTAGGGTAAATCACTTGGTGTCTGTGAGTACTTATATGGGACCAGGGTAACTCACATGGGGTCTGGGGGTACATATAAAGCGGATAGGGTAACTCACTTGGAGTCTAAGTGTACATATAAAGGGGCTAGGATAACTCACTTGGGGTGAGGGACTACTTATAAACATGATACGATAACTCACTTGGGGCCAGGGTGTAATTATTAAAGGGCTAGGGTAACTCACTTGGGGTCTAAGTGTACATATAAAGGGGCTAGGATAACTCACTTGAGGTCAGAGAGTAGTTATAAAGGACTAGTGTAACTGACTAGTAGTCTGGGAGTACATATAAAGGGGCTAGGATAACTCACTTCGGGTCAGGGAGTACTTATAAAGGGGTTAGGATAACTCACTTTTGTCAAGGAGTACTTATATGGGACTAGGGTAACTCACTTGGTGTCTGTGACTACTTATTTGGGACCAGGGTAACTCACTTGGGGCCAGGGTGTAACTATTAAAGGGCTATGGTAACTCACTTGGGGTGAGAGAGTACATCTATGGGACTAGGGTAACTCACTTGCGGTTAGAGAGTACATAAAAAGGGGCTAGGATAACTCACTTGGGGCCAGGGAGTACATACAAAGGGGCTAGGGTAACCCACTTGTTGTCAGGGAGTACTTATAAAGGGGCTAAGGTAACTCACTTGGGGTCAGGGAGTACTTATATGGGACTAGGGTAACTCACTTGCGGTCAGAAAGTACATATAAAGGGGCTAAGATAACTCACTTGGGGTCAGGGAGTACTTATAAAGGGGTTAGTGTAATTCACTTGGGGTCAGGGAGTATTTATAAGGAACTAGAGTAACTCACCTGGGGTCTGGGAGTACTTATATAGGGACTATGTTAACTTACTTGGGGTCAGGGAGTACTTATATGGGACTAGGGTAACACACTTGCGGTCAGAGAGAACATATAAAGGGGCTAGGATAACTCACTTGGGGTCAGGGAGTACTACTATGGGACTAGGGTAACTCACTTGCGGTCAGAGAGTACATATTAAGGGGCTAGGATAACTCACTTGGGGTCAGGGAGTACTTATAAAGGGGCTAGGATAACTCACTTTGGGTCAAGGAGTACTTATATGGGACTAGGGTAACTCACTTGGTGTCTGTGACTACTTATATGGGACCAGGGTAACTCACTTGGGGCCAGGGTGTAATTATTAAAGGGCTATGGTAACTCACTTGTGGTCAGGGAGTACTTATATGGGACTAGGGTAACTCACTTGCGGTCAGAAAGTACATATAAAGTGGCTAGGATAACTCAGTTGGGGTCAGGGAGTACTTATAAAGGGGTTAGTGTAATTCACTTGGGGTCAGGGAGTATTTATAAGGAACTAGAGTAACTCACCTGGGGTCTGGGAGTACTTATATAGGGGCTATGGTAACTCACTTGGGGTCAGGGAGTACTTATATGGGACTAGGGTAACACACTTGCGGTCAGAGAGAACATATAAAGGGGCTAGGATAACTCACTTAGGGTCAGGGAGTAGTTATAAGGGACTAGGGTAACTCACTTGGAGTCTGGGAGTACATATAAAGGGGCTAGGATAACTCAATGGGGTCAGGGAGTACTTATATAGGGGTTAGTGTAATTCACTTGGGGTCAGGGAGTATTTATAAGGAACTAGGGTAACTCACCTGGGGTCTGGGAGTACATATAAAGGGGCTAGGATAACTCACTTGGGGTTAGGGAGTACTTATAAAGGGGCTATGGTAACTCACTTTGGGTGAAAGAGTACTTATATGGGACTAGGGTAAATCACTTGGTGTCTGTGAGAACTTATATGGGACCAGGGTACCTCACATGCGGTCAGAGAGTACATATTAAGGGGCTAGGATAACTCACTTGGGGTCAGGGAGTACTTATAAAGGGGCTAGGGTAACTCACTTGCGGTCAGAGAGAACATATAAAGGGGCTAGGATAACTCACTTGGGGTCAGGGAGTACATATAAAGTGGCTATGGTAACTCACTTGGGGTCAGGGAGTACTACTATGGGACTAGGGTAACTCACTTGCGGTCAGAGAGTACATATTAAGGGGCTAGGATAACTCACTTGGGGTCAGGGAGTACTTATAAAGGGGTTAGGGAAACTCTCTTTAGGTCAAGGAATACTTATATGGGACTAGGGTAACTCACTTGGTGTCTGTGACTACTTATTTGGGACCAGGGTAACTCACTTGGGGTCAGAGAGTACTTCTATGGGACTAGGGTAACTCACTTGCGGTTAGAGAGTACATATAAAGGGGCTAGGACAACTCACTTGGGGCCAGGGAGTACTTATAAAGGGGCTAGGGTAACTCACTTTGGGTCAGAGAGTAGTTATAAAGGACTAGGGTAACTGACTAGTAGTCTGGGAGTACATATAAAGGGGCTAGGATAAATCACTTCGGGTCAGGGAGTACTTATAAAGGGGTTAGGATAACTCACTTTGGGTCAAGGAGTGCTTATATGGGACTAGGGTAACTCACTTGGTGTCTGTGACTACTTATTTGGGACCAGGGTAACTCACTTGGGGCCAGGGAGTACTTACAAAGGGGCTAGGGTAACCCACTTGTTGTCAGGGAGTACTTATAATGGGGCTATGGTAACTCACTTGGGGTCAGGCAGTACTTATATGGGACTAGGGTAACTCACTTGCGGTCAGAAAGTACATATAAAGGGGCTAAGTTAACTCACTTGGGGTCAGGGAGTATTTTTAAAAACTAGGGTAACTCACCTGCGGTCTGGGAGTACTTATATAGGGACTATGGTAACTCACTTGGGGTCAGGGAGTACTTATATGGGAATAGGGTAACACACTTGCGGTCAGAGAGAACATATAAAGGGGCTAGGATAACTCACTTGGGGTCAGGGAGTACATATAAAGTGGCTATGGTAACTCACTTGGGGTCAGGGAGTACTACTATGGGATTAGGGTAACTCACTTGCGGTCAGAGAGTAAATATTAAGGGGCTAGGATAACTCACATGGGGTCAGGGAGTACTTATAAAGGGGTTAGGATAACTCACTTTGGGTCAAGGAGTACTTATATGGGACTAGGGTAACTCACTTGGTGTCTGTGACTACTTATTTGGGACCAGGGTAACTCACTTGGGGCCAGGGTGTAATTATTAAAGGGCTATGGTAACTCACTTGGGGTCAGAGAGTACTTCTATGGGACTAGGGTGACTCACTTGCGGTTAGAGAGTACATAAAAAGGGGCTAGGATAACTCACTTGGGGCCAGGGAGTACTTACAAAGGGGCTAGGGTAACCCACTTGTTGTCAGGGAGTACTTATATAGGGGCTATGGTAACTCACCTGGGGTCTGGGAGTACTTATATAGGGACTATGGTAACTCAGTTGGGGTCAGGGGAGTACTTATATGGGACTAGGGTAACACACTTGCGGTCAGAGAGAACATATAAAGGGGCTAGGATAACTCACTTGGGTCAGGGAGTACATATAAAGTGGCTATGGTAACTCACTTGGGGTCAGGGAGTACTACTATGGGACTAGGGTAACTCACTTGCGGTCAGAGAGTACATATTAAGGGGCTAGGATAACTCACTTGGGGTCAGGGAGTACTTATAAAGGGGTTAGGGAAACTCTCTTTAAGTCAAGGAATACTTATATGGGACTAGGGTAACTCACTTGGTGTCTGTGACTACTTATTTGGGACCAGGGTAACTCACTTGGGGCCAGAGTGTAATTATTAAAGGGCTATGGTAACTCACTTGGGGTCAGAGAGTACTTCTATGGGACTAGGGTAACTCACTTGCGGTTAGAGAGTACATATAAAGGGGCTAGGACAACTCACTTGGGGCCAGGGAGTACTTATAAAGGGGCTAGGGTAACTCACTTTGGGTCAGAGAGTAGTTATAAAGGACTAGGGTAACTGACTAGTAGTCTGGGAGTACATATAAAGGGGCTAGGATAAATCACTTCGGGTCAGGGAGTACTTATAAAGGGGTTAGGATAACTCACTTTGGGTCAAGGAGTGCTTATATGGGACTAGGGTAACTCACTTGGTGTCTGTGACTACTTATTTGGGACCAGGGTAACTCACTTGGGGCCAGGGTGTAATTATTAAAGGGCTATGGTAAATCACTTGGGGTCAGAGAGTACTTCTATGGGACTAGGGTAACTCACTTGCGGTTAGAGAGTACATAAAAAGGGGCTAGGATAACTCACTTGGGGCCAGGGAGTACTTACAAAGGGGCTAGGGTAACCCACTTGTTGTCAGGGAGTACTTATAAAGGGGCTATGGTAACTCACTTGGGGTCAGGGAGTACTTATATGGGACTAGGGTAACTCACTTGCGGTCAGAAAGTACATATAAAGGGGCTAAGGTAACTCACTTGGGGTCAGGGAGTATTTTTAAAAACTAGGGTAACTCACCTGGGGTCTGGGAGTACTTATATAGGGACTATGGTAACTCACTTGGGGTCAGGGAGTACTTATATGGGACTAGGGTAACACACTTGCGGTCAGAGAGAACATATAAAGGGGCTAGGATAACTCAATTGGGGCCAGGGAGTACTTACAAAGGGGCTAGTGTAACCCACTTGTTGTCAAGAGTACTTATAAAAGGGCTATGGTAACTCACTTGGGGTAAGAGAGTACTTCTATGGGACTAGGGTAACACACTTGCGGTCAGAGAGTACATATAAAGGGGTTAGGATAACTCTCTTGGGGTCAGGGAGTACTTATAAAGGGGCTATGGTAACTCACTTTGGATCAAGCAGTACTTATATGGGACTAGGGTAAATCACCTGGGGTCTGGGGGTACATATAAAGCGGATAGGGTAACTCACTTGGAGTCTAAGTGTACATATAAAGGGGCTAGGATAACTCACTTGGGGTCAGGGACTACTTATAAACAGGATACGATAACTCACTTGGGGCCAGGGTGTAATTATTAAAGGGCTAGGGTAACTCACTTGGGGTCAGCGAGTACTTCTATGGGACTAGGGTAAATCACTTGCGGTCAGAGAGTACATATAAAGGGGCTAGGATAACTCACTTGGGGTCAGGGAGTACTTGTAAGGGACTAGGGTAACCCACTTAGGGTCAGGGAGTACTTATAAAGGGGCTAGGATAACTTACTTTGGGTCAGGGAGTAGTTATAAGGGACTAGGGTAACTCACTTGGAGTCTGGGAGTACATATAAAGGGGCTAGGATAACTCACTTGGAGTCAGGGAGTACTTATAAAGGGGTTAGTGTAATTCGCTTGGGGTCAGGGAGTATTTATAAGGAACTAGGGTAAATCACCTGGGGTCTGGGAGTACTTATATAGGGGCTATGGTAACTCACTTGGGGTCAGGGAGTACTTATATGGGACTAGGGTAACACACTTGCGGTCAGAGAGTACATATAAAGGGGCTAGAATAACTCACTTGGGGTCAGGGAGTACATATTAAGGGGCTAGGATAACTCACTTGGGGTCAGGGAGTACTTATAAAGGGGTTAGGGAAACTCTCTTTAGGTCAAGGAATACTTATATGGGACTAGGTAACTCACTTGGTGTCTGTGACTACTTATTTGGGACCAGGGTAACTCACTTGGGGCCAGAGTGTAATTATTAAAGGGCTATGGTAACTCACTTGGGGTCAGAGAGTACTTCTATGGGACTAGGGTAACTCACTTGCGGTTAGAGAGTACATAAAAAGGGGCTAGGATAACTCACTTGGGGCCAGGGAGTACTTACAAAGGGGCTAGGGTAACCCACTTGTTGTCAGGGAGTACTTATAAAGGGGCTATGGTAACTCACTTGGGGTCAGGGAGTACTTATATGGGACTAGGGTAACTCACTTGCGGTCAGAAAGTACATATAAAGGGGCCTAAGATAACTCACTTGGGGTCAGGGAGTATTTTTAAAAACTAGGGTAACTCACCTGGGGTCTGGGAGTACTTATATAGGGACTATGGTAACTCACTTGGGGTCAGGGAGTACTTATATGGGACTAGGGTAACACACTTGCGGTCAGAGAGAACATACAAAGGGGCTAGGATAACTCACTTGGGGTCAGGGAGTACATATAAAGTGGCTATGGTAACTCACTTGGGGTCAGGGAGTACTACTATGGGACTAGGGTAACTCACTTGCGGTCAGAGAGTACATATTAAGGGGCTAGGATAACTCACTTGGAGTCAGGGAGTACTTATAAAGGGGTTAGGGAAACTCTCTTTAGGTCAAGGAGTACTTATATGGGACTAGGGTAACTCACTTGGTGTCTGTGACTACTTATTTGGGACCAGGGTAACTCACTTGGGGCCAGGGTGTAATTATTAAAGGGCTATGGTAACTCACTTGGGGTCAGAGAGTACTTCTATGGGACTAGGGTAACTCACTTGCGGTTAGAGAGTACATAAAAAGGGGCTAGGATAACTCACTTGGGGCCAGGGAGTACTTACAAAGTGGCTAGGGTAACCCACTTGTTGTCAGGGGAGTACTTATATAGGGGCTATGGTAACTCACTTGGGGTCAGGGGAGTACTTATATGGGACTAGGGTAACTCACTTGCGTCAGAAAGTACATATAAAGGGGCTAAGATAACTCACTTGGGGTCAGGGAGTATTTTTAAAAACTAGGGTAACTCACCTGGGGTCTGGGAGTACTTATATAGGGACTATGGTAACTCACTTGGGGTCAGGGAGTACTTATATGGGACTAGGGTAACACACTTGCGGTCAGAGAGAACATATAAAGGGGCTAGGATAACTCACTTGGAGTCAGGGAGTACTTATAAAGGGGTTAGGGAAACTCTCTTTAGGTCAAGGAGTACTTATATGGGACTAGGGTAACTCACTTGGTGTCTGTGACTACTTATTTGGGACCAGGGTAACTCACTTGGGGCCAGAGTGTAATTATTAAAGGGCTATGGTAACTCACTTGGGGTCAGAGAGTACTTCTATGGGACTAGTGTAACTCACTTGCGGTTAGAGAGTACATATAAAGGGGCTAGGATAACTCAATTGGGGCCAGGGAGTACTTACAAAGGGGCTAGTGTAACCCACTTGTTGTCAGGGAGTACTTATAAAAGGGCTATGGTAACTCACTTGGGGTAAGAGAGTACTTCTATGGGACTAGGGTAACACACTTGCGGTCAGAGAGTACATATAAAGGGGTTAGGAT
Organism: Prorops nasuta; assembly: GCF_024137725.1. Taxonomy (NCBI): domain Eukaryota; kingdom Metazoa; phylum Arthropoda; class Insecta; order Hymenoptera; family Bethylidae; genus Prorops; species Prorops nasuta. The sequence goes on from NW_027116883.1 coordinate 55,809, forward strand.
AACTCTCTTGGGGTCAGGGAGTACTTATAAAGGGGCTATGGTAACTCACTTTGGATCAAGCAGTACTTATATGGGACTAGGGTAAATCACTTGGTGTCTGTGAGTACTTATATGGGACCAGGGTAACTCACCTGGGGTCTGGGGGTACATATAAAGCGGATAGGGTAACTCACTTGGAGTCCTAAGTGTACATATAAAGGGGCTAGGATAACTCACTTGGGGTCAGGGACTACTTATAAACAGGATACGATAACTCACTTGGGGCCAGGGTGTAATTATTAAAGGGCTAGGGTAACTCACTTGGGGTCAGCGAGTACTTCTATGGGACTAGGGTAAATCACTTGCGGTCAGAGAGTACATATAAAGGGGCTAGGATAACTCACTTGGGGTCAGGGAGTACTTGTAAGGGACTAGGGTAACCCACTTAGGGTCAGGGAGTACTTATAAAGGGGCTAGGATAACTTACTTTGGGTCAGGGAGTAGTTATAAGGGACTAGGGTAACTCACTTGGAGTCTGGGAGTACATATAAAGGGGCTAGGATAACTCACTTGGAGTCAGGGAGTACTTATAAAGGGGTTAGTGTAATTCGCTTGGGGTCAGGGAGTATTTATAAGGAACTAGGGTAAATCACCTGGGGTCTGGGAGTACTTATATAGGGGCTATGGTAACTCACTTGGGGTCAGGGAGTACTTATATGGGACTAGGGTAACACACTTGCGGTCAGAGAGTACATATAAAGGGGCTAGAATAACTCACTTGGGGTCAGGGAGTACATATTAAGGGGCTAGGATAACTCACTTGGGGTCAGGGAGTACTTATAAAGGGGTTAGGGAAACTCTCTTTAGGTCAAGGAATACTTATATGGGACTAGGGTAACTCACTTGGTGTCTGTGACTACTTATTTGGGACCAGGGTAACTCACTTGGGGCCAGAGTGTAATTATTAAAGGGCTATGGTAACTCACTTGGGGTCAGAGAGTACTTCTATGGGACTAGGGTAACTCACTTGCGGTTAGAGAGTACATAAAAAGGGGCTAGGATAACTCACTTAGGGCCAGGGAGTACTTACAAAGGGGCTAGGGTAACCCACTTGTTGTCAGGGAGTACTTATAAAGGGGCTATGGTAACTCACTTGGGGTCAGGGAGTACTTATATGGGACTAGGGTAACTCACTTGCGGTCAGAAAGTACATATAAAGGGGCTAAGATAACTCACTTGGGGTCAGGGAGTATTTTTAAAAACTAGGGTAACTCACCTGGGGTCTGGGAGTACTTATATAGGGACTATGGTAACTCACTTGGGGTCAGGGAGTACTTATATGGGACTAGGGTAACACACTTGCGGTCAGAGAGAACATATAAAGGGGCTAGGATAACTCACTTGGGGTCAGGGAGTACATATAAAGTGGCTATGGTAACTCACTTGGGGTCAGGGAGTACTACTATGGGACTAGGGTAACTCACTTGCGGTCAGAGAGTACATATTAAGGGGCTAGGATAACTCACTTGGAGTCAGGGAGTACTTATAAAGGGGTTAGGGAAACTCTCTTTAGGTCAAGGAGTACTTATATGGGACTAGGGTAACTCACTTGGTGTCTGTGACTACTTATTTGGGACCAGGGTAACTCACTTGGGGCCAGAGTGTAATTATTAAAGGGCTATGGTAACTCACTTGGGGTCAGAGAGTACTTCTATGGGACTAGTGTAACTCACTTGCGGTTAGAGAGTACATATAAAGGGGCTAGGATAACTCAATTGGGGCCAGGGAGTACTTACAAAGGGGCTAGTGTAACCCACTTGTTGTCAGGGAGTACTTATAAAAGGGCTATGGTAACTCACTTGGGGTAAGAGAGTACTTCTATGGGACTAGGGTAACACACTTGCGGTCAGAGAGTACATATAAAGGGGTTAGGATAACTCTCTTGGGGTCAGGGAGTACTTATAAAGGGGCTATGGTAACTCACTTTGGATCAAGCAGTACTTATATGGGACTAGGGTAAATCACTTGGTGTCTGTGAGTACTTATATGGGACCAGGGTAACTCACCTGGGGTCTGGGGGTACATATAAAGCGGATAGGGTAACTCACTTGGAGTCTAAGTGTACATATAAAGGGGCTAGGATAACTCACTTGGGGTCAGGGACTACTTATAAACAGGATACGATAACTCACTTGGGGCCAGGGTGTAATTATTAAAGGGCTAGGGTAACTCACTTGGGGTCAGCGAGTACTTCTATGGGACTAGGGTAAATCACTTGGTGTCTGTGACTACTTATTTGGGACCAGGGTAACTCACTTGGGGCCAGAGTGTAATTATTAAAGGGCTATGGTAACTCACTTGGGGTCAGAGAGTACTTCTATGGGACTAGTGTAACTCACTTGCGGTTAGAGAGTACATATAAAGGGGCTAGGATAACTCAATTGGGGCCAGGGAGTACTTACAAAGGGGCTAGTGTAACCCACTTGTTGTCAGGGAGTACTTATAAAAGGGCTATGGTAACTCACTTGGGGTAAGAGAGTACTTCTATGGGACTAGGGTAACACACTTGCGGTCAGAGAGTACATATAAAGGGGTTAGGATAACTCTCTTGGGGTCAGGGAGTACTTATAAAGGGGCTATGGTAACTCACTTTGGATCAAGCAGTACTTATATGGGACTAGGGTAAATCACTTGGTGTCTGTGAGTACTTATATGGGACCAGGGTAACTCACCTGGGGTCTGGGGGTACATATAAAGCGGATAGGGTAACTCACTTGGAGTCTAAGTGTACATATAAAGGGGCTAGGATAACTCACTTGGGGTCAGGGACTACTTATAAACAGGATACGATAACTCACTTGGGGCCAGGGTGTAATTATTAAAGGGCTAGGGTAACTCACTTGGGGTCAGCGAGTACTTCTATGGGACTAGGGTAAATCACTTGCGGTCAGAGAGTACATATAAAGGGGCTAGGATAACTCACTTGGGGTCAGGGAGTACTTGTAAGGGACTAGGGTAACCCACTTAGGGTCAGGGAGTACTTATAAAGGGGCTAGGATAACTTACTTTGGGTCAGGGAGTAGTTATAAGGGACTAGGGTAACTCACTTGGAGTCTGGGAGTACATATAAAGGGGCTAGGATAACTCACTTGGAGTCAGGGAGTACTTATAAAGGGGTTAGTGTAATTCGCTTGGGGTCAGGGAGTATTTATAAGGAACTAGGGTAAATCACCTGGGGTCTGGGAGTACTTATATAGGGGCTATGGTAACTCACTTGGGGTCAGGGAGTACTTATATGGGACTAGGGTAACACACTTGCGGTCAGAGAGTACATATAAAGGGGCTAGAATAACTCACTTGGGGTCAGGGAGTACATATTAAGGGGCTAGGATAACTCACTTGGGGTCAGGGAGTACTTATAAAGGGGTTAGGGAAACTCTCTTTAGGTCAAGGAATACTTATATGTGACTAGGGTAACTCACTTGGTGTCTGTGACTACTTATTTGGGACCAGGGTAACTCACTTGGGGCCAGAGTGTAATTATTAAAGGGCTATGGTAACTCACTTGGGGTCAGAGAGTACTTCTATGGGACTAGGGTAACTCACTTGCGGTTAGAGAGTACATAAAAAGGGGCTAGGATAACTCACTTGGGGCCAGGGAGTACTTACAAAGGGGCTAGGGTAACCCACTTGTTGTCAGGGAGTACTTATAAAGGGGCTATGGTAACTCACTTGGGGTCAGGGAGTACTTATATGGGACTAGGGTAACTCACTTGCGGTCAGAAAGTTCATATAAAGGGGTTAAGATAACTCACTTGGGGTCAGGGAGTATTTTTAAAAACTAGGGTAACTCACCTGGGGTCTGGGAGTACTTATATAGGGACTATGGTAACTCACTTGGGGTCAGGGAGTACTTATTGGGACTAGGGTAACACACTTGCGGTCAGAGAGAACATATAAAGGGGCTAGGATAACTCACTTGGGGTCAGGGAGTACATATAAAGTGGCTATGGTTACTCACTTGGGGTCAGGGAGTACTACTATAGGACTAGGGTAACTCACTTGCGGTCAGAGAGTACATATTAAGGGGCTAGGATAACTCACTTTGGGTCAGGGAGTACTACTATAGGACTAGTGTAACTCACTTGCGGTCAGAGAGTACATATTAAGGGGCTAGGATAACTCACTTGGGGTCAGGGAGTACTTATAAAGGTGATATGGTAACTCATTTGGGGTCAGGGAGTACTTATAAAGGGGTTAGGGAAACTCTCTTTATGTCAAGGAGTACTTATATGGGATTAGGGTAACTCATTTGGTGTCTGTGAGTACTTATAAGGGACCAGGGTAACTCACTTGGGGCCAGGGTGTAATTATTAAAGGGCTAGGGTAACTCACTTCGGGTCAGAGAGTACATCTATGGGACTAGGGTAACTCACTTGCGGTTAGAGAGTACATATAAAGGGGCTAGGGTAACTCACTTTGGGTCAGGGAGTACATAGAAAGGGACTAGAATAACTCACTAGGGGTCAGGGAGTAGGTATAAGGGACTAGGGTAACTCACTTGGAGTCTGGGAGTACTTATAAAGAGGCTAGGATAACACACCTTGTGTCAAGGAGTACTTATATGGGACTAGGGTAACTCACTTGGAGTCTGTGAGTACTTATATGGGACCAGGGTAACTCACTTGGGGCCAGGGTGTAATTATTAAGGAGCTAGGGTAACTCACTTGGGGTCAGGATGTACTTATAAGGGACTAGGGTAACACACTTGTTGTCAGGGAGTACTTACAAAGGGGCTATGGTAACTTACTTGTGGTCAGGGAGTACTTATATGGGACTAGGGTAACTCACTTGCGGTCAGAAAGTACATATAAAGGGGCTAGGATAACTCAGTTGGGGTCAGGGAGTACTTATAAAGGGGTTAGTGTAATTCACTTGGGGTCAGGGAGTATTTATAAGGAACTAGAGTAACTCACCTGGGGTCTGGGAGTACTTATATAGGGGCTATGGTAACTCACTTGGGGTCAGGGAGTACTTATATGGGACTAGGGTAACACACTTGCGGTCAGAGAGAACATATAAAGGGGCTAGGATAACTCACTTAGGGTCAGGGAGTACATATAAAGTTGCTATGGTAACTCACTTGGGGTCAGGGAGTACTACTATGGGACACGGGTAACTCACTTGCGGTCAGAGAGTACATATTAAGGGGTTAGGATAACTCACTTGGGGTCAGGGAGTACTTATAAAGGTGATATGGTAACTCACTTGGGGTCAGGGAGTACTTATAAAGGGGCTAGGGTAACTCACTTGGGGTCAGGGAGTACTTATAAAGAGGCTAGGATAACACACTTTGTGTCAAGGAGTACTTATATGGGACTAGGGTAACTCACTTGGAGTCTGTGAGTACTTATATGGGACCAGGGTAACTCACTTGGGGTCTGGGAGTACATATAAAGCGGCTAGGATAACTCACTTGGGGTCAGGGAGTACTTATAAAGGGGCTATGGTAACTCACTTGGGGCCAGGGAGTACTAATATGACACTAGTGTAACACACTTGGGGTCAGGGAGTACATATAAAGGGGCTAGGATAACTCACTTGCGGTCAGAGAGTACATATAAAGGGGCTAGGATAACTCACTTGGGTCAGGGAGTACTTATAAAGAGGCTAGGGTAACTCACTTGCGGTCAGAGAGTACATATAAAGGGGATAGGATAACTCACTTGGGGTAAGGGAGTACTTATAAAGGGGCTAAGGTAACACACTTGGGTTCAGGGAGTACTTATATGAGACTAGGATAACACACTTGGGGTCAGGGAGTACTTATAAAGGGGCTATGGTACCTCACTTGGGGTCAGGGAGTACTTATATGGGACTAGGGTAACTCACTTGCGGTCAGGGAGTACTTATAAATGGGCTAGGGTCACTCTTTGGGTCAAGGAGTACTTATATTGGACTAGGCTAACCCACTAGGTGTCTGGGAGTACTTATATGGGACCAGGGTAACTCACTTGGGGCCAGGGTGTACTTATAAAGGGGATAGGGTAACTCACTTGGGGTCAAGGAGTAGTTATAAGGGAATAGGGTAACTCACTTGGTGTCTGGGAGTACATATAAAGGGGCTAGAATAACTCACTTGCGGTCAGAGAGTACTGTTATATACATATAACTGCTTATACTACTTTTCTCTATTAACTAGCCAATAACTAGAATTAAAACATTTAATTCATAAAAGTTAGTTTAATTCAATTAGGCTCCGGTTGCATTCTAACCAAGAGCCGTGTGGCGTCATTCGTATGCAACCTGAACCTCTTTCTTAGGCAACAGTACTTCTCTGTTGCCAGGGCCTCGGAGCGCGCGTGGCTAAAAATCTTAGTCAGCTATTAGAACAATCGTCTTATTGACGCACGGTTGACTTAGTAACCACTGACGCACGATCGATTCCCTAAAACCATACCATATATGGTCATGAGAATCGAAGCATTTTGAGGCAACGACTTGACTGCTCGGTTCCTGACCGATCAGTCCAGGCCCAGCAGTATCTAGAACAAGTCATCTGACTTTAACCGAGCATTAGCTCCCAAGTTACTCTAATTTCAATCTAACTTCAATTAGATATTCTTTTTATTTAAAACCTCTAAAAACCTGTATAACTATAATTTATTTTTATAACTCAACATTGTAAAATAACTCTACAAGGACTGAATAAATTTAGTTGTACCAAAAGTACTTGAATTAGTTTGTCACGGTGTGAAGCCATAACAAAAGTGGTGGCAGCGGTGGGATAGGCTGAAAGATCTATCGACTGGTGAAGCAGCAGTAAAAAGAAAGTTGATTTCCTTACGCTCATCAACTACTACGACGGCAACAACTGGAGGAATTCTCACTTCAAATCAACCCCTCAGTACTCCAGTCCTCAAGGGACTCATCGATCATTATCGCAGTCTCAACATTTCGACCTCGTTCATTCGGAAGATCACTGCCTATCCTAGAGGATTCAACATCACCGACCAGCTTACTCAAGGAATCTACAAGAGGACCTACGACATCAGGACTCAACTGAAGAAGAATAGATCTTTGGTGAGTACGGTTCCAACTTGTAAAAAATCAGTAGCAAAACTATTTACTTTGCGAATCATTGTAAACGCGAGCCCCGCGAGCGAAATTAAATTTTAGAGGAAAAATTTTCTCATGAGTCAAGACGACGCAAACCTTGAACGGACTCAATCGGTTCCAAATCTTACAGCAACTTCTAGGCGCTTATTTAATCAAGTCTCTATCAGTGACGAAGTAACTTCTTTCTTGCATGAAGTGCAGGAAAATACCGAACGTGCACTATTCGATTCGGAAAGCCCAGAAGTGACCGATACCGTTGCATTTCCTAGCACATCAAATACAAACACAAATCGAAATCCATTAGTTGGGAGCGTAGACCGCAATGCTCTTAGACGCAACGTTACTATTCGTAGGCGCGGAAGCTCCATTATGGCAAATCGCGATCGTGTTGTTTTTCATGACCCAAACTTGGTTCCTGAACAAAATACAGATAGAACTCTGGATACCAGACTACTTGTAACACCTGCCCCAAGGGTGTCTCAGTCGCCAGTAACGACTGAAATAAACAGACTAACTGAAACCTTACGACGAGAGACTAATCCTCTCGAAGAAGAGAATGCTAGGCTAAGAGAAGAACTTAGACAACTACGTTTCCGGCAGGATGCGATTTATTATGCAACAGAAAACGAACCGCGACCTTGCGGAAGTTCCACAATAAGGAAACCTTCACGGAGGACCTTCTCTAAACCATTAAACCATGGTTCAAATCATGAACGGGAAGAATTAACTCATAACGAAGACGAACCGAAACCCCGATTCTCGTTCGAAACAGCTATGAAAATGTTACCCACTTTCTCAGGGAATCCAGATGGATTAGATCCATTTATAAGTACAGCGTACCTTATTCACGATGGTATAGCCCCTAAAGATCGAAGCGACCTATTACAATTCATTAGATTCTCAAGTTTAAAAGGCAGAGCGTTCCATGAACTTAAACATAGGGCCATTGATACCATCGACGATTTAGTCGTAGAATTAGAAGCCATATTCAGGCCTAAACGATCAGTAGCAGTCGTACAAAACGACCTATATACTAGCCGACAAAGGAAGGACGAGCCAGTAAAAGCATACACTAACCGAATAGAAGGATTGCTAACCGAGCTATTATAATTAAGCTTAGACCCAGGAAACTCAGCAGACAGTAATGCCGCAATAGAAGGATTGCTGAGAAAACAAGCATTGATTCAATTTATTCACGGTTTAAATTCGCGTATTACAACGATAGTGAAGGCTTCTAAATGCCTCACTCTACAAGAAGCTATCTCTATAGCTATAGAAGAAGATAGCACCTACCCATCCTATCATGAACCTAATCATAACAAGAGAGGAGTTCAACAAGGCTCTCATACAGGTAATAATAAGAAAAATGATAACCTACATTGTGAAAGGTGCGAGAGAAAGGGACACCTCGCAAAAAATTGCTACGCACGATTATCTAACGCTAAAAAACCTCAAGATAAGAGAGTATCAATAAATAAAATATCTGATGTATGCAATTATTATAAAAAACCTGGACCACAGTCCCAGAGTGCCGAACCTTAAAAAGGAAAAAACAAAGGGAATCCAATCAGCAAACAAGTGCCGCAGAGTCGCAAGCAGAGGAACGAGTACGACTCGACACTACGAGACTAAACGTATTACAGAACTCGTCACATAGAAATTTAATTGAAGTTCAAGCTGATGAATTCAAAAACCGAACAGCTATGTTACTTTTTGACACAGGAGCTGATATTTCTATCATAAAGGCAGGAGTTCTCCAAGGAAAAACGATGATCAACCAAAAGGAAAACACCGTTACTGGATTAGGAAACTACCCATTCACTACTGCAGGAACAGTGGAACTACATGTGAAAATAGGGAAACACGTAATTTTGCATCCATTCCAGGTAATACCTAGTTCATTCCCATTAATCGCAGACGGAATCTTAGGTGTAGATTTCTGGGAGAAAAATGTTTACACGGTAAACCGAGATCATTCAATTACAATGCTAGGACACAGCTGGCAAATGCACTACTCAGTTCCCCGGACAGTGACCCTGAAACCGAGAACCGAAACTTTAGTGGCGGCGATAACACATAGCACGAGTGAGGGGCTAGCGACAGCTCAAGAGATTAGACCAGGCGTATACATGGGAAACTGTGTCACCAGGCCGTCTGAGTCTACCTGCTGCGTCAGCATAATTAATGTTACAGAAGACGAGCAGGAGATAGATACCCCAATAGTGGAACTAGAAAAAATTCCCGACCCACCCGAAGAAAACATCGAGCACTCTCAACCTCCAGCAATTTATCACATAAACAATTACAATGAAGATAGAATTGATAAACTGATAAATCTCATAGATGTAGCCCATCTCAATGAAGAAGAAAAGCGGAAATTATACATGATTTGTAAAAGCTTCAGCGATATATTCCAAATAGAAGGAGATCGTCTTTTGACTACAAAAGCAGTAAAACACACACTCACCCTAAAAGAAGGGACCACCCCAATTTTCAAGAAACCTTATCGTCTGCCAGAAAAACATAAGAACGAAATAAATAAACAGGTAAATCAGATGGAAGTAGAAGGTATAGTACGTACGAGTAAAAGTCAATGGAATGCACCACTCCTGGTGGTTCCTAAGAAACCTGATGCCCAGGGAAATGTGAAGATGCGCATAGTCGTAGACTTCCATAAATTAAACGAAGTAACGGTAGGAGATGCATTTCCTTTACCAAATATAACAGAAATACTAGATCAATTAGGATATTCTAAATATTTCACAACATTAGATTTGGCATCAGGCTTCCATCAGATAGAAATGGCAGAGAAGGACAAGGAGAAAACAGCATTCTCTACGCCAATGGGACACTACGAATATAATCGTATGCCATTTGGTTTGAAAAATGCACCCGCAACATTCCAGCGTATGATGAACTCAGTGTTGTCAGGACTGCATGGAATCAAATGTTACGTGTATCTGGATGATATAGTAATCCATGCACCAACTTTAACAGAACATAATAAGAGGCTACAAGAAGTGTTTACCAGATTAAGGGAAAATACGTTAAAATTACAACCAGAAAAATGTCGTTTTCTACGAAAAGAAACATGTTATCTGGGACATATAATATCGGATAAAGGAATCTACCCTGATCCGAGCAAAACAACAGCTGTGGAAAAATATCCACGACCCAAAAATGTAAAAGACATTCAATCATTCCTAGGATTAGCAGGCTATTATAGACGTTTTATAGACCAATTCGCTGACCTAGCCAAACCGCTAACAGAACTCTTAAAAAAAGGAAAAAATTTTCATTGGACTACGGCGGAAGAAACCGCTTTCAACACACCGAAGAGGAAACTCGTAAGCGCACCAATATTGCAATACCCAGATTTTAAACAACCTTTCATTTTAACTACGGACGCATCTGAACTAGCAGTAGGAGCCGTGTTGTCACAAGGAATTCTGGGAGAAGATCTGCCAGTGGCATATGCCAGTAGAATATTAAACAAAGCAGAAATAAACTATAGTACAACCGAAAAAGAACTAGCAGCCATAGTTTGGGCAGTTCAAAATTTCAGACCATACTTATATGGAACAAAATTCACTATAGTTACAGACCATCAACCTTTGACATGGTTATTCAATATTCAAGATCCAGGATCAAGACTTATGAGATGGAGACTGAAACTTGAGGAATACGATTACGAAATAAAGTACAAGCCAGGAAAACAAAACACCAATGCAGATGCTCTTAGAAGAATACATGTTGTCACAAGGGCCACAGCGAAAACGGTATCCTCAGATCCGCTAACAAATGATAAGGCAAAATCTCCAATAGCAGATCCTAAGTTGTTACAGAAGAAACAAAAAACCTGCAAAGAGAAGACGACAGCTGAAACTGTTACATCACTAGCGACACCGAACGTGGACCCAGAACAGGAGACGCCGAACGTTGACGCCGGCACAGCTGACTCGTCAAGGTCAGAAGAAAGCGAATCAGAGGAAGAAAGCGAGTCAGAAATATTGGAAAAAGAGGAGACATATTCCGCTGAAAAAAAAGCTCGCATACTGTACGAATACCATGACACACCCTTTGGAGGTCATGAAGGTATACATAGAACATTAAAAAGAATTAAACTCCGACATACCTGGCCCAACATGAAAAAAGATATACAGGAATACATCGCAAAATGCGACAAATGCCAAAGGAACAAAACAGGGGGAGTAAAAAGGGCTCCAATGCTTATTACGGATACACCGTTAGAACCCTTCGAAAAGGTAGCACTTGACATTATTGGACCCTACCCTCCAACACCACGTGGAAATAAATATGCGCTGACGTTCCAAGACTTATTTACGAGGTATAGTATTGCCTTACCAATACCAGACCAGTCAGCTTCTACAGTGGCTAAATATTTTGTGGAAAAAATACTTTTTATATTCGGAATCCCGCAAAAAGTATTAACTGATCAAGGTACTAACTTTGTCAGTCAACTATTCAAAAACGTATGCAAATTGTTGAAGATCGAGAAAATTCAAACAACCGCATACCATCCACAATCAAATGGAGCTTTAGAACGTTCTCATAGAACACTAACGTCATACTTAAAAAGCTACGTTAATGACGACTTAAATAATTGGGATGAGTGGCTACCCTACGCTATGTTTGCATATAATACAACCCCTCATACTGCCACAGACGAAACTCCATTTTCATTGTTATTTGGGAGAGAAATAGAACTCCCAACATCCCTAAAATCACAGCCGAAACCATCATATACATACGGAGATTACCGTGAAGAATTACGCGAAAGAATGCGTTCGGCAGGAGTCATGATGAAAGACCATCTGATAAGGGAAAAAGAAAAATCTAAACTGCAATACGATAAAAACACGCGAGAAATTGACTTTAATATAGGAGATAAAGTTTTGCTAAAAAGGGAAATGATTCGGCATGGTAGACCAAAGAAACTTGAACCTATCTACGATGGTCCCTATACGGTTACAAGGAAACGAAACGACTTAAACTACGAAATATTAACCGGAAAAAAATTCGTGAATGTACACGTAAACAGATTAAAACCCTATATTATGTGAATAGTCAAATAAGTATAATAATTAATCGCGTAGTTTTAATAATTAACACTATAATTTAAAAAAAAAAAAAAATAGCTAACAAATCTACTCTACTGCAAACTAGCAACCAATCGTAATTACAACTAAACCTGAGCTATCTTATATTAAATACATACTAAAAGGAAGGAAAATACAAATAAAATAAGAAAAAAATTAGGTAAAATCAATAATTTATTCAAAAATTCGTTTGGGAAAGGAAAACATAAAGGAGAATCACAAAATTGAGTAAAATTTTCAATTTATTATAAAAAGAAAAAAATTAAAACATAAAGTTATACAAAAAATTTTTGTTTTACTCCTCTTAATTAATCAGCCCGTGGAACCACAGGACATAGTCATCCGAGGGGGCATGTGGATACCATTCCTCCGGATACTCCACTTGACGATTAGTGTACCCCCAGCCACGTTGGGGTACCACGCCGGTGTACTGCAACCACCGGATCCCGTAGTAGTCAAAGACTTCATGGAAGTCATTGTCTTGCTCCGCGAAGTCCGCGTGAGCCTCCGCGAAGTACCGCTCCTGCCGGCGATATTGTTTCCGCGCAGTGACGGCTCGGAGATTTTTCCATAAAACTAAACGAAACAGACAACGATATTAAAAACGGAAAAGTTACAACCAAATATATAACAAAAGTAATTCTTTAAATACTTACAACCACCAAAAAATCCAAACAGGGGAACGCCATGCTCGTTGCATAATCCCCGATCATGAAGCCGGTACTTAGCCAACTGCTGTTTCCGAGCACTAACCATATTTTCTTTTAAAAAAAACGTAGAGCAACTATGCACTTCGAAAGAAGGAACGAAAATGACTTCACGTCCGAAAAACGCACATTATATAGGAAAATCCCCACTTAGGAACACATAAAAAAAAAAACGCTGACCTGGCGATCGCATAACGTTCAAGCCATGGGTCGGACAGCACTGAAAAAAAAAAGAAGACAAGAAAAGAAAGAAATCTTTCACTTTCTAATAAATAACATTCTTTCTAGGTTCCTATTGTTATTAACAATCATCCACATTGGACGGACGAAGCAACAAGTTAAAATAGACCCCATAGTTGGACAACCAGGACTCTTTTACGAACGTATTGGAACTATAAACTACTATAAAGAAAAATGGAAACTAGTAATTACAACGGACGTCACCGAATATTATACGAGACACAAGACACTAAAAAAAATAATGAAAGAACAACGATTTTGTAATAACGACAACAACAAGCAAACATGCATGAACACGATAAACGACATAGACTACAAATTAAACACGACAAAACGAAACTTACAAGAACTTACTGAAATAACAGAACATACAGATAGATCAAAGCGAGGTTTAGTTAATGCGATTGGTTCATTAGGAAAATCGTTATTCGGAACAATGGATAGCGAAGATGAAGAAAAAATAAATAAACATTTAGAAGATTTAGATAATGAAGTAGATACTAATAAAAAAGCATTAAAAAGTCAAATACAAATTATTGTTAGGAATTTAGAAATATTTAATAGCAGCGTAAGAAATCTGTACGCGAACGAAGAAATACTATCACGCACAGCGAATAGTCTGCTTACGCAGCAAGCGGAAAAAGAAACGTTATATAATATAGACTTTGCCGCGGAACAGCTAATGATAGATACCGATCATCTCCTAAATTTTGCGATACAAGCAACAAACGGAATAATAAACCCAAAAGTTATCCCACGTTCAAAAATCTTACAATATTTAAAATATGCGGTACAACACATTCCATCGGGTACGAAATTCCCAATAACATTAGACAATCTAAATATACACTTAATTGCAAGGTTAATGAAACCCACAATTTGGTCTAAAACCAATAAACTAATAGTAATATTAAGTATACCATTAGTTACACCAAAAGAATACGAGCTTATACACTTATACCCTATTCCGATTCCAACAAACATTTCAAAAACACTCTTTACAATAATAAATCTGAAAAGAGAATACCTAGCAATAGATAGTACAACAGAAAGGTACACAGAATATGACCCAAAAGAATTAGGAAATTGTAACATAATTAACGACCAATATTTTTGCCCGTTAGAAAAAACGATGATAAAGATAAAAAGCGTAAACCCATGTGAAATTGCCTTATATCTTAAAGCGATAGAAACAGATACATGTGAACATAAAGCAGTACACCTGGTTCAGCCAATGCTGATACCAATGAACAATCCATCATCATGGATATTTACGACTCCGCATAAAGAAATTATAGAGATAATTTGTAAAAATAAACCGAAATTTAGCGTAGAATTAATGGGCTCCGGGACAATTTACCTACATAATAATTGTTTGCTAACAGCTACTGATTTTATATTGGAAACCGTACAAACCTATAGAATAAGCAAGCGAAGGAATTACATTCCAAACTATAATTTTTCTCTAAATACAATTGATCCCAAAAACAGCATGAATACAGCGGACACCAACAAGATACCTCGACTTCACAATGTGTTAAACAAAGTGAACGAACTCAACACCCTCAGCGTTCAATTAAAGGACCTAGAGAAGGACCTAGAAAAAAAAGGTCAAGGGACGGGCCACTACCTGTTTCACCACACAGTATCCTCATACTCAGCCTTGGTTTTACTACTACTTGGAATAGGACTCTACGCATTGTGGCACTATTGTCAACGTAGGCCCACACCCAAGCCAAGGACCAGAGTAATAAAAAAAGAAGCGATGGAGTTGCAAGAGGATGTTAACTCTCAAAACTCCGACCACATGTCCGTGCTGTAAACAATTAAGAGTCCCTTATGGTACTCTTCCCCCAGGGGGGGGGGGGGGGAGGGGTGTTATATACATATAACTACTTATACTACTTTTCTCTATTAACTAGCCAATAACTAGAACTAAAACATTTAATTCATAAAAGTTAGTTTAATTCAAAAAAGGCTCCGGTTGCATTCTAATCAAGAGCCGTGTGGCGTCATTCGTATGCAACCTGAACCTCTTTCTTAGGCAACAGTACTTCTCTGTTGCCAGGGCCTCAGAGCGCGCGTGGCTAAAAATCTTAGTCAGCTATTAGAACTATCGTCTTATTGACGCACGGTTGACTTAGTAACCACTGACGCACGATCGATTCCCTAAAACCATACCATATATGGTCATGAGAATCGATGCATTTTGAGGCAACGACTTGACTGCTCGGTTCCTGACCGATCAGTCCAGGCCCAGCAGTAACTAGAACAAGTCATCTGACTTTAACGGAGCATTAGCTCCCAAGTTACTCTAATTTCAATCTAACTTCAATTAGATAATCTTTTTATTTAAAACCTCCAAAAACCTGTATAACTATAATTTATTTTTATATCTCAACATTGTAAAATAACTCTACAAGGACTGAATAAATTTAGTTGTACCAAAAGTACTTGAATTAGTTTGTCACAGTGTGAACCCATAACAATATAAAGGGGCTAGTGTAACACACTTGCGGTCAGAGAGTACATATAAAGGAGATAGGATAACACACTTGGGCTCAGGGTGTACATTTATGTGACTAAGGTAACACACTTGGGGTCAGGGAGTACTTATAAAGGTGATATGGTAACTCACTTGGGGTCAGGGAATACTTATAAAGGGGCGAGGGTAACTCACTTTGGCTCAAGGAGTACTTATATGGGACTAGGGTAACTCACTTGGTGCCTGCGAGTACTTATATGGGACCAGGGTAACTCACTTGGGGCCAGGGTGTAATTATTAAAGGGCTAGGGTAACTCACTTGGGGTCAGGGAGTACTTATATGGGACTAGGGTAACTCACTTGCGGTCACAGAGTACATATAAAGGGGCTAAGATAACTCACATGGGGTCAGGGAGTGCTCATAAAGGGGCTATGGTAACTCACTTGGGGTCAGGTAGTACTTATAAGGGACTAGGGTTACCCACTTAGCGTCAGGGAGTACTTATAAAGGTGATATGGTATCTCACTTGGGGTCAGGGAGTACTTATATCGAAGCTAGGGTAACTCACTAGGGGTCAGGGAGTACTTCTGTGGGACTAGGGTAACCCACTTGGGGTCTGGGAATACTTATTTGGGACCAGGGTAGCTCACATGGGGTCTGGGGGTACATATAAAGCGGATAGGGTAACTCACTTTGGGTCAGGGAGTACATAGAAAGGGGCTAGAATAACTCACTTGGAGTCTGGGAGTACATATAAAGGGGCTAAGATAACTCACTTGGGGTCAGGGAGTACTTATAAAGGGGCTATGGTAACTCACTTTGGGTCAAGGAGTACTTATATGGGACTAGGGTAAATCACTTGGTGTCTGTGAGTACTTATATGGGACCAGGGTAACTCACATGGGGTCTGGGGGTACATATAAAGCGGATAGGGTAACTCACTTGGAGTCTGAGTGTACATACAAAGGGGCTAGGATAACTCACTTGGGGTCAGGGACTACTTATAAACAAGATACGGTAACTCACTTGGGGTCAGGGAGTACTTATAAGGGACTAGGGTAACCCACTTAGGGTCAGGGAGTACTTATAAAGGGGCTAGGATAACTTACTTTGGGTCAGGGAGTAGTTATAAGGGACTAGGGTAACTCACTTGGAGTGTGGGAGTACATATAAAGGGGCTAGGATAACTCACTTGGGGTCAGGGAGTACTTATATAGGGGCTATGGTAACTCACTTGGGGTCAGAGGGTACTTATATGGGACTAGGGTAACTCACTTGCGGTTAGAGAGAACATATAAAGGGGCTAGGATAACTCACTTGGGGTCAGGGAGTACATATAAAGTGGCTATGGTAACTCACTTGGGGTCAGAGAGTACTTCTATGGGACTAGGGTAACTCACTTGCGGTTAGAGAGTACATAAAAAGGGGCTAGGATAACTCACTTGGGGCCAGGGAGTACTTACAAAGTGGCTAGGGTAACCCACTTGTTGTCAGGGAGTACTTATATAGGGGCTATGGTAACTCACTTGGGGTCAGGGAGTACTTATAAGGGACTAGGGTAACCCACTTAGGGTCAGGGAGTACTTATAAAGGGGCTAGGATAACTTACTTTGGGTCAGGGAGTAGTTATAAGGGACTAGGGTAACTCACTTGGAGTGTGGGAGTACATATAAAGGGGCTAGGATAACTCACTTGGGGTCAGGGAGTACTTATATAGGGGCTATGGTAACTCACTTGGGGTCAGAGGGTACTTATATGGGACTAGGGTAACTCACTTGCGGTTAGAGAGTACATAAAAAGGGGCTAGGATAACTCACTTGGGGCCAGGGAGTACTTACAAAGGGGCTAGGGTAACCCACTTGTTGTCAGGGAGTACTTATAAAGGGGCTATGGTAACTCACTTGGGGTCAGGGAGTACTTATATGGGACTAGGGTAACTCACTTGCGGTCAGAAAGTACATATAAAGGGGCTAAGGTAACTCACTTGGGGTCAGGGAGTACTTATATAGGGACTATGGTAACTCACTTGGGGTCAGGGAGTACTTATATGGGACTAGGGTAACACACTTGCGGTCAGAGAGAACATATAAAGGGGCTAGGATAACTCACTTGGGGTCAGGGAGTACATATAAAGTGGCTATGGTAACTCACTTGGGGTCAGAGAGTACTTCTATGGGACTAGGGTAACTCACTTGCGGTTAGAGAGTACATAAAAAGGGGCTAGGATAACTCACTTGGGGCCAGGGAGTACTTACAAAGTGGCTAGGGTAACCCACTTGTTGTCAGGGAGTACTTATATAGGGGCTATGGTAACTCACTTGGGGTCAGGGAGTACTTATATGGGACTAGGGTAACTCACTTGCGGTCAGAAAGTACATATAAAGGGGCTAAGATAACTCACTTGGGGTCAGGGAGTATTTTTAAAAACTAGGGTAACTCACCTGGGGTCTGGGAGTACTTATATTGGGACTATGGTAACTCACTTGGGGTCAGGGAGTACTTATATGGGACTAGGGTAACACACTTGCGGTCAGAGAGAACATATAAAGGGGCTAGGATAACTCACTTGGGGTCAGGGAGTACTTATAAAGGGGTTAGGGAAACTCTCTTTAAGTCAAGGAATACTTATATGGGACTAGGGTAACTCACTTGGTGTCTGTGACTACTTATTTGGGACCAGGGTAACTCACTTGGGGCCAGAGTGTAATTATTAAAGGGCTATGGTAACTCACTTGGGGTCAGAGAGTACTTCTATGGGACTAGGGTAACTCACTTGCGGTTAGAGAGTACATATAAAGGGGCTAGGACAACTCACTTGGGGCCAGGGAGTACTTATAAAGGGGCTAGGGTAACTCACTTTGGGTCAGAGAGTAGTTATAAAGGACTAGGGTAACTGACTAGTAGTCTGGGAGTACATATAAAGGGGCTAGGATAAATCACTTCGGGTCAGGGAGTACTTATAAAGGGGTTAGGATAACTCACTTTGGGTCAAGGAGTGCTTATATGGGACTAGGGTAACTCACTTGGTGTCTGTGACTACTTATTTGGGACCAGGGTAACTCACTTGGGGCCAGGGTGTAATTATTAAAGGGCTATGGTAAATCACTTGGGGTCAGAGAGTACTTCTATGGGACTAGGGTAACTCACTTGCGGTTAGAGAGTACATAAAAAGGGGCTAGGATAACTCACTTGGGGCCAGGGAGTACTTACAAAGGGGCTAGGGTAACCCACTTGTTGTCAGGGAGTACTTATAAAGGGGCTATGGTAACTCACTTGGGGTCAGGGAGTACTTATATGGGACTAGGGTAACTCACTTGCGGTCAGAAAGTACATATAAAGGGGCTAAGGTAACTCACTTGGGGTCAGGGAGTACTTATATAGGGACTATGGTAACTCACTTGGGGTCAGGGAGTACTTATATGGGACTAGGGTAACACACTTGCGGTCAGAGAGAACATATAAAGGGGCTAGGATAACTCACTTGGGGTCAGGGAGTACATATAAAGTGGCTATGGTAACTCACTTGGGGACAGGGAGTACTACTATGGGATTAGGGTAACTCACTTGCGGTCAGAGAGTAAATATTAAGGGGCTAGGATAACTCACTTGGGGTCAGGGAGTACTTATAAAGGGGTTAGGATAACTCACTTTGGGTCAAGGAGTACTTATATGGGACTAGGGTAACTCACTTGGTGTCTGTGACTACTTATTTGGGACCAGGGTAACTCACTTGGGGCCAGGGTGTAATTATTAAAGGGCTATGGTAACTCACTTGGGGTCAGAGAGTACTTCTATGGGACTAGGGTAACTCACTTGCGGTTAGAGAGTACATAAAAAGGGGCTAGGATAACTCACTTGGGGCCAGGGAGTACTTACAAAGTGGCTAGGGTAACCCACTTGTTGTCAGGGAGTACTTATATAGGGGCTATGGTAACTCACTTGGGGTCAGGGAGTACTTATATGGGACTAGGGTAACTCACTTGCGGTCAGAAAGTACATATAAAGGGGCTAAGATAACTCACTTGGGGTCAGGGAGTATTTTTAAAAACTAGGGTAACTCACCTGGGGTCTGGGAGTACTTATATAGGGACTATGGTAACTCACTTGGGGTCAGGGAGTACTTATATGGGACTAGGGTAACACACTTGCGGTCAGAGAGAACATATAAAGGGGCTAGGATAACTCACTTGGGGTCAGGGAGTACATATAAAGTGGCTATGGTAACTCACTTGGGGTCAGGGAGTACTACTATGGGACTAGGGTAACTCACTTGCGGTCAGAGAGTACATATTAAGGGGCTAGGATAACTCACTTGGAGTCAGGGAGTACTTATAAAGGGGTTAGGGAAACTCTCTTTAGGTCAAGGAGTACTTATATGGGACTAGGGTAACTCACTTGGTGTCTGTGACTACTTATTTGGGACCAGGGTAACTCACTTGGGGCCAGAGTGTAATTATTAAAGGGCTATGGTAACTCACTTGGGGTCAGAGAGTACTTCTATGGGACTAGTGTAACTCACTTGCGGTTAGAGAGTACATATAAAGGGGCTAGGATAACTCAATTGGGGCCAGGGAGTACTTACAAAGGGGCTAGTGTAACCCACTTGTTGTCAGGGAGTACTTATAAAAGGGCTATGGTAACTCACTTGGGGTAAGAGAGTACTTCTATGGGACTAGGGTAACACACTTGCGGTCAGAGAGTACATATAAAGGGGTTAGGATAACTCTCTTGGGGTCAGGGAGTACTTATAAAGGGGCTATGGTAACTCACTTTGGATCAAGCAGTACTTATATGGGACTAGGGTAAATCACTTGGTGTCTGTGAGTACTTATATGGGACCAGGGTAACTCACCTGGGGTCTGGGGGTACATATAAAGCGGATAGGGTAACTCACTTGGAGTCTAAGTGTACATATAAAGGGGCTAGGATAACTCACTTGGGGTCAGGGACTACTTATAAACAGGATACGATAACTCACTTGGGGCCAGGGTGTAATTATTAAAGGGCTAGGGTAACTCACTTGGGGTCAGCGAGTACTTCTATGGGACTAGGGTAAATCACTTGCGGTCAGAGAGTACATATAAAGGGGCTAGGATAACTCACTTGGGGTCAGGGAGTACTTGTAAGGGACTAGGGTAACCCACTTAGGGTCAGGGAGTACTTATAAAGGGGCTAGGATAACTTACTTTGGGTCAGGGAGTAGTTATAAGGGACTAGGGTAACTCACTTGGAGTCTGGGAGTACATATAAAGGGGCTAGGATAACTCACTTGGAGTCAGGGAGTACTTATAAAGGGGTTAGTGTAATTCGCTTGGGGTCAGGGAGTATTTATAAGGAACTAGGGTAAATCACCTGGGGTCTGGGAGTACTTATATAGGGGCTATGGTAACTCACTTGGGGTCAGGGAGTACTTATATGGGACTAGGGTAACACACTTGCGGTCAGAGAGTACATATAAAGGGGCTAGAATAACTCACTTGGGGTCAGGGAGTACATATTAAGGGGCTAGGATAACTCACTTGGGGTCAGGGAGTACTTATAAAGGGGTTAGGGAAACTCTCTTTAGGTCAAGGAATACTTATATGGGACTAGGGTAACTCACTTGGTGTCTGTGACTACTTATTTGGGACCAGGGTAACTCACTTGGGGCCAGAGTGTAATTATTAAAGGGCTATGGTAACTCACTTGGGGTCAGAGAGTACTTCTATGGGACTAGGGTAACTCACTTGCGGTTAGAGAGTACATAAAAAGGGGCTAGGATAACTCACTTGGGGCCAGGGAGTACTTACAAAGGGGCTAGGGTAACCCACTTGTTGTCAGGGAGTACTTATAAAGGGGCTATGGTAACTCACTTGGGGTCAGGGAGTACTTATATGGGACTAGGGTAACTCACTTGCGGTCAGAAAGTACATATAAAGGGGCTAAGATAACTCACTTGGGGTCAGGGAGTATTTTTAAAAACTAGGGTAACTCACCTGGGGTCTGGGAGTACTTATATAGGGACTATGGTAACTCACTTGGGGTCAGGGAGTACTTATATGGGACTAGGGTAACACACTTGCGGTCAGAGAGAACATATAAAGGGGCTAGGATAACTCACTTGGGGTCAGGGAGTACATATAAAGTGGCTATGGTAACTCACTTGGGGTCAGGGAGTACTACTATGGGACTAGGGTAACTCACTTGCGGTCAGAGAGTACATATTAAGGGGCTAGGATAACTCACTTGGAGTCAGGGAGTACTTATAAAGGGGTTAGGGAAACTCTCTTTAGGTCAAGGAGTACTTATATGGGACTAGGGTAACTCACTTGGTGTCTGTGACTACTTATTTGTGACCAGGGTAACTCACTTGGGGCCAGGGTGTAATTATTAAAGGGCTATGGTAACTCACTTGGGGTCAGAGAGTACTTCTATGGGACTAGGGTAACTCACTTGCGGTTAGAGAGTACATAAAAAGGGGCTAGGATAACTCACTTGGGGCCAGGGAGTACTTACAAAGTGGCTAGGGTAACCCACTTGTTGTCAGGGAGTACTTATATAGGGGCTATGGTAACTCACTTGGGGTCAGGGAGTACTTATATGGGACTAGGGTAACTCACTTGCGGTCAGAAAGTACATATAAAGGGGCTAAGATAACTCACTTGGGGTCAGGGAGTATTTTTAAAAACTAGGGTAACTCACCTGGGGTCTGGGAGTACTTATATAGGGACTATGGTAACTCACTTGGGGTCAGGGAGTACTTATATGGGACTAGGGTAACACACTTGCGGTCAGAGAGAACATATAAAGGGGCTAGGATAACTCACTTGGGGTCAGGGAGTACATATAAAGTGGCTATGGTAACTCACTTGGGGTCAGGGAGTACTACTATGGGACTAGGGTAACTCACTTGCGGTCAGAGAGTACATATTAAGGGGCTAGGATAACTCACTTGGAGTCAGGGAGTACTTATAAAGGGGTTAGGGAAACTCTCTTTAGGTCAAGGAGTACTTATATGGGACTAGGGTAACTCACTTGGTGTCTGTGACTACTTATTTGGGACCAGGGTAACTCACTTGGGGCCAGAGTGTAATTATTAAAGGGCTATGGTAACTCACTTGGGGTCAGAGAGTACTTCTATGGGACTAGTGTAACTCACTTGCGGTTAGAGAGTACATATAAAGGGGCTAGGATAACTCAATTGGGGCCAGGGAGTACTTACAAAGGGGCTAGTGTAACCCACTTGTTGTCAGGGAGTACTTATAAAAGGGCTATGGTAACTCACTTGGGGTAAGAGAGTACTTCTATGGGACTAGGGTAACACACTTGCGGTCAGAGAGTACATATAAAGGGGTTAGGATAACTCTCTTGGGGTCAGGGAGTACTTATAAAGGGGCTATGGTAACTCACTTTGGATCAAGCAGTACTTATATGGGACTAGGGTAAATCACTTGGTGTCTGTGAGTACTTATATGGGACCAGGGTAACTCACCTGGGGTCTGGGGGTACATATAAAGCGGATAGGGTAACTCACTTGGAGTCTAAGTGTACATATAAAGGGGCTAGGATAACTCACTTGGGGTCAGGGACTACTTATAAACAGGATACGATAACTCACTTGGGGCCAGGGTGTAATTATTAAAGGGCTAGGGTAACTCACTTGGGGTCAGCGAGTACTTCTATGGGACTAGGGTAAATCACTTGCGGTCAGAGAGTACATATAAAGGGGCTAGGATAACTCACTTGGGGTCAGGGAGTACTTGTAAGGGACTAGGGTAACCCACTTAGGGTCAGGGAGTACTTATAAAGGGGCTAGGATAACTTACTTTGGGTCAGGGAGTAGTTATAAGGGACTAGGGTAACTCACTTGGAGTCTGGGAGTACATATAAAGGGGCTAGGATAACTCACTTGGAGTCAGGGAGTACTTATAAAGGGGTTAGTGTAATTCGCTTGGGGTCAGGGAGTATTTATAAGGAACTAGGGTAAATCACCTGGGGTCTGGGAGTACTTATATAGGGGCTATGGTAACTCACTTGGGGTCAGGGAGTACTTATATGGTTCTAGGGTAACACACTTGCGGTCAGAGAGTACATATAAAGGGGCTAGGATAACTCACTTGGGGTCAGGGAGTACTTATAAAGGGGTTAGGGAAACTCTCTTTAGGTCAAGGAATACTTATATGGGACTTGGGTAACTCACTTGGTGTCTGTGACTACTTATTTGGGACCAGGGTAACTCACTTGGGGCCAGAGTGTAATTATTAAAGGGCTATGGTAACTCACTTGGGGTCAGAGAGTACTTCTATGGGACTAGGGTAACTCACTTGCGGTTAGAGAGTACATAAAAAGGGGTTAGGATAACTCACTTGGGGCCAGGGAGTACTTACAAAGGGGCTAGGGTAACCCACTTGTTGTCAGGGAGTACTTATAAAGGGGCTATGGTAACTCACTTGGGGTCAGGGAGTACTTATATGGGACTAGGGTAACTCACTTGCGGTCAGAAAGTACATATAAAGGGGTTAAGATAACTCACTTGGGGTCAGGGAGTATTTTTAAAAACTAGGGTAACACACCTGGGGTCTGGGAGTACTTATATAGGGACTATGGTAACTCACTTGGGGTCAGGGAGTACTTATATGGGACTAGGGTAACACACTTGCGGTCAGAGAGAACATATAAAGGGGCTAGGATAACTCACTTGGGGTCAGGGAGTACATATAAAGTGGCTATGGTAACTCACTTGGGGTCAGGGAGTACTACTATAGGACTAGGGTGACTCACTTGCGGTCAGAGAGTACATATTAAGGGGCTAGGATAACTCACTTTGGGTCAGGGAGTACTACTATAGGACTAGGGTAACTCACTTGCGGTCAGAGAGTACATATTAAGGGGCTAGTATAACTCACTTGGTGTCAGGGAGTACTTATAAAGGTGATATGGTAACTCACTTGGGGTCAGGGAGTACTTATAAAGGGGTTAGGGAAACTCTCTTTATGTCAAGGAGTACTTATATGGGACTAGGGTAACTCATTTGGTGTCTGTGAGTACTTATAAGGGACCAGGGTAACTCACTTGGGGCCAGGGTGTAATTATTAAAGGGCTAGGGTAACTCACTTCGGGTCAGAGAGTACATCTATGGGACTAGGGTAACTCACTTGCGGTTGGAGAGTACATATAAAGGGGCTAGGGTAACTCACTTTGGGTCAGGGAGTACATAGAAAGGGACTAGAATAACTCACTAGGGGTCAGGGAGTAGGTATAAGGGACTAGGGTAACTCACTTGGAGTCTGGGAGTACTTATAAAGAGGCTAGGATAACACACTTTGTGTCAAGGAGTACTTATATGGGACTAGGGTAACTCACTTGGAGTCTGTGAGTACTTATATGGGACCAGGGTAACTCACTTGGGGCCAGGGTGTAATTATTAAGGAGCTAGGGTAACTCACTTGGGGTCAGGATGTACTTATAAGGGACTAGGGTAACACACTTGTTGTCAGGGAGTACTTACAAAGGGGCTATGGTAACTTACTTGTGGTCAGGGAGTACTTATATGGGACTAGGGTAACTCACTTGCGGTCAGAAAGTACATATATAGGGGCTAGGATAACTCAGTTGGGGTCAGGGAGTACTTATAAAGGGGTTAGTGTAATTCACTTGGGGTCAGGGAGTATTTATAAGGAACTAGAGTAACTCACCTGGGGTCCGGGAGTACTTATATAGGGGCTATGGTAACTCACTTGGGGTCAGGGAGTACTTATATGGGACTAGGGTAACACACTTGCGGTCAGAGAGAACATATAAAGGGGTTAGGATAACTCACTTAGGGTCAGGGAGTACATATAAAGTGGCTATGGTAACTCACTTGGGGTCAGGGAGTACTACTATGGGACACGGGTAACTCACTTGCGGTCAGAGAGTACATATTAAGGGGTTAGGATAACTCACTTGGGTTCAGGGAGTACTTATAAAGGTGATATGGTAACTCACTTGGGGTCAGGGAGTACTTATAAAGGGGCTAGGGTAACTCACTTGGGGTCAGGGAGTACTTATAAAGAGGCTAGGATAACACACTTTGTGTCAAGGAGTACTTATATGGGACTAGGGTAACTCACTTGGAGTCTGTGAGTACTTATATGGGACCAGGGTAACTCACTTGGGGTCTGGGAGTACATATAAAGCGGCTAGGATAACTCACTTGGGGTCAGGGAGTACTTATAAAGGGGCTATGATAACTCACTTGGGGCCAGGGAGTACTAATATGACACTAGTGTAACACACTTGGGGTCAGGGTGTACATATAAAGGGGCTAGGATAACTCACTTGCGGTCAGAGAGTACATATAAAGGGGCTAGGATAACTCACTTGGGTCAGGGAGTACTTATAAAGAGGCTAGGGTAACTCACTTGCGGTCAGAGAGTACATATAAAGGGGATAGGATAACTCACTTGGGGTAAGGGAGTACTTATAAAGGGGCTAAGGTAACACACTTGGGTTCAGGGAGTACTTATATGAGACTAGGATAACACACTTGGGGTCAGGGAGTACTTATAAAGGGGCTATGGTACCTCACTTGGGGTCAGGGAGTACTTATATGGGACTAGGGTAACTCACTTGCGGTCAGGGAGTACTTATAAATGGGCTAGGGTCACTCTTTGGGTCAAGGAGTACTTATATTGGACTAGGCTAACCCACTAGGTGTCTGGGAGTACTTATATGGGACCAGGGTAACTCACTTGGGGCCAGGGTGTACTTATAAAGGGGATAGGGTAACTCACTTGGGGTCAAGGAGTAGTTATAAGGGAATAGGGTAACTCACTTGGTGTCTGGGAGTACATATAAAGGGGCTAGAATAACTCACTTGCGGTCAGAGAGTACTGTTATATACATATAACTGCTTATACTACTTTTCTCTATTAACTAGCCAATAACTAGAATTAAAACATTTAATTCTTAAAAGTTAGTTTAATTCAAAAAGGCTCCGGTTGCATTCTAACCAAGAGCCGTGTGGCGTCATTCGTATGCAACCTGAACCTCTTTCTTAGGCAACAGTACTTCTCTGTTGCCAGGGCCTCGGAGCGCGCGTGGCTAAAAATCTTAGTCAGCTATTAGAACAATCGTCTTATTGACGCACGGTTGACTTAGTAACCACTGACGCACGATCGATTCCCTAAAACCATACCATATATGGTCATGAGAATCGAAGCATTTTGAGGCAACGACTTGACTGCTCGGTTCCTGACCGATCAGTCCAGGCCCAGCAGTATCTAGAACAAGTCATCTGACTTTAACCGAGCATTAGCTCCCAAGTTACTCTAATTTCAATCTAACTTCAATTAGATAATCTTTTTATTTAAAACCTCTAAAAACCTGTATAACTATAATTTATTTTTATAACTCAACATTGTAAAATAACTCTACAAGGACTGAATAAATTTAGTTGTACCAAAAGTACTTGAATTAGTTTGTCACGGTGTGAAGCCATAACAAAAGTGGTGGCAGCGGTGGGATAGGCTGAAAGATCTATCGACTGGTGAAGCAGCAGGAAAAAGAAAGTTGATTTCCTTACGCTCATCAACTACTACGACGGCAACAACTGGAGGAATTCTCACTTCAAATCAACCCCTCAGTACTCCAGTCCTCAAGGGACTCATCGATCATTATCGCAGTCTCAACATTTCGACCTCGTTCATTCGGAAGATCACTGCCTATCCTAGAGGATTCAACATCACCGACCAGCTTACTCAAGGAATCTACAAGAGGACCTACGACATCAGGACTCAACTGAAGAAGAATAGATCTTTGGTGAGTACGGTTCCAACTTGTAAAAAATCAGTAGCAAAACTATTTACTTTGCGAATCATTGTAAACGCGAGCCCCGCGAGCGAAATTAAATTTTAGAGGAAAAATTTTCTCATGAGTCAAGACGACGGAAACCTTGAACGGACTCAATCGGTTCCAAATCTTACAGCAACTTCTAGGCGCTTATTTAATCAAGTCTCTATCAGTGACGAAGTAACTTCCTTCTTGCATGAAGTGCAGGAAAATACCGAACGTGCACTATTCGATTCGGAAAGCCCAGAAGTGACCGATACCGTTGCATTTCCTAGCACATCTAATACAAACACAAATCGAAATCCATTAGTTGGGAGCGTAGACCGCAATGCTCTTAGACGCAACGTTACTATTCGTAGGCGCGGAAGCTCCATTATGGCAAATCGCGATCGTGTTGTTTTTCATGACCCAAACTTGGTTCCTGAACAAAATACAGATAGAACTCTGGATACCAGACTACTTGTAACACCTGCCCCAAGGGTGTCTCAGTCGCCAGTAACGACTGAAATAAACAGACTAACTGAAACCTTACGACGAGAGACTAATCCTCTCGAAGAAGAGAATGCTAGGCTAAGAGAAGAACTTAGACAACTACGTTTCCGGCAGGATGCGATTTATTATGCAACAGAAAACGAACCGCGACCTTGCGGAAGTTCCACAATAAGGAAACCTTCACGGAGGACCTTCTCTAAACCATTAAACCATGGTTCAAATCATGAACGGGAAGAATTAACTCATAACGAAGACGAACCGAAACCCCGATTCTCGTTCGAAACAGCTATGAAAATGTTACCCACTTTCTCAGGGAATCCAGATGGATTAGATCCATTTATAAGTACAGCGTACCTTATTCACGATGGTATAGCCCCTAAAGATCGAAGCGACCTATTACAATTCATTAGATTCTCAAGTTTAAAAGGCAGAGCGTTCCATGAACTTAAACATAGGGCCATTGATACCATCGACGATTTAGTCGTAGAATTAGAAGCCATATTCAGGCCTAAACGATCAGTAGCAGTCGTACAAAACGACCTATATACTAGCCGACAAAGGAAGGACGAGCCAGTAAAAGCATACACTAACCGAATAGAAGGATTGCTAACCGAGCTATTATAATTAAGCTTAGACCCAGGAAACTCAGCAGACAGTAATGCCGCAATAGAAGGATTGCTGAGAAAACAAGCATTGATTCAATTTATTCACGGTTTAAATTCGCGTATTACAACGATAGTGAAGGCTTCTAAATGCCTCACTCTACAAGAAGCTATCTCTATAGCTATAGAAGAAGATAGCACCTACCCATCCTATCATGAACCTAATCATAACAAGAGAGGAGTTCAACAAGGCTCTCATACAGGTAATAATAAGAAAAATGATAACCTACATTGTGAAAGGTGCGAGAGAAAGGGACACCTCGCAAAAAATTGCTACGCACGATTATCTAACGCTAAAAAACCTCAAGATAAGAGAGTATCAATAAATAAAATATCTGATGTATGCAATTATTATAAAAAACCTGGACCACAGTCCCAGAGTGCCGAACCTTAAAAAGGAAAAAACAAAGGGAATCCAATCAGCAAACAAGTGCCGCAGAGTCGCAAGCAGAGGAACGAGTACGACTCGACACTACGAGACTAAACGTATTACAGAACTCGTCACATAGAAATTTAATTGAAGTTCAAGCTGATGAATTCAAAAACCGAACAGCTATGTTACTTTTTGACACAGGAGCTGATATTTCTATCATAAAGGCAGGAGTTCTCCAAGGAAAAACGATGATCAACCAAAAGGAAAACACCGTTACTGGATTAGGAAACTACCCATTCACTACTGCAGGAACAGTGGAACTACATGTGAAAATAGGGAAACACGTAATTTTGCATCCATTCCAGGTAATACCTAGTTCATTCCCATTAATCGCAGACGGAATCTTAGGTGTAGATTTCTGGGAGAAAAATGTTTACACGGTAAACCGAGATCATTCAATTACAATGCTAGGACACAGCTGGCAAATGCACTACTCAGTTCCCCGGACAGTGACCCTGAAACCGAGAACCGAAACTTTAGTGGCGGCGATAACACAT
Source organism: Prorops nasuta (assembly GCF_024137725.1). NCBI lineage: Eukaryota > Metazoa > Arthropoda > Insecta > Hymenoptera > Bethylidae > Prorops > Prorops nasuta. The sequence continues at coordinate 85,355 of NW_027116883.1, forward strand.
AGCACGAGTGAGGGGCTAGCGACAGCTCAAGAGATTAGACCAGGCGTATACATGGGAAACTGTGTCACCAGGCCGTCTGAGTCTACCTGCTGCGTCAGCATAATTAATGTTACAGAAGACGAGCAGGAGATAGATACCCCAATAGTGGAACTAGAAAAAATTCCCGACCCACCCGAAGAAAACATCGAGCACTCTCAACCTCCAGCAATTTATCACATAAACAATTACAATGAAGATAGAATTGATAAACTGATAAATCTCATAGATGTAGCCCATCTCAATGAAGAAGAAAAGCGGAAATTATACATGATTTGTAAAAGCTTCAGCGATATATTCCAAATAGAAGGAGATCGTCTTTTGACTACAAAAGCAGTAAAACACACACTCACCCTAAAAGAAGGGACCACCCCAATTTTCAAGAAACCTTATCGTCTGCCAGAAAAACATAAGAACGAAATAAATAAACAGGTAAATCAGATGGAAGTAGAAGGTATAGTACGTACGAGTAAAAGTCAATGGAATGCACCACTCCTGGTGGTTCCTAAGAAACCTGATGCCCAGGGAAATGTGAAGATGCGCATAGTCGTAGACTTCCATAAATTAAACGAAGTAACGGTAGGAGATGCATTTCCTTTACCAAATATAACAGAAATACTAGATCAATTAGGATATTCTAAATATTTCACAACATTAGATTTGGCATCAGGCTTCCATCAGATAGAAATGGCAGAGAAGGACAAGGAGAAAACAGCATTCTCTACGCCAATGGGACACTACGAATATAATCGTATGCCATTTGGTTTGAAAAATGCACCCGCAACATTCCAGCGTATGATGAACTCAGTGTTGTCAGGACTGCATGGAATCAAATGTTACGTGTATCTGGATGATATAGTAATCCATGCACCAACTTTAACAGAACATAATAAGAGGCTACAAGAAGTGTTTACCAGATTAAGGGAAAATACGTTAAAATTACAACCAGAAAAATGTCGTTTTCTACGAAAAGAAACATGTTATCTGGGACATATAATATCGGATAAAGGAATCTACCCTGATCCGAGCAAAACAACAGCTGTGGAAAAATATCCACGACCCAAAAATGTAAAAGACATTCAATCATTCCTAGGATTAGCAGGCTATTATAGACGTTTTATAGACCAATTCGCTGACCTAGCCAAACCGCTAACAGAACTCTTAAAAAAAGGAAAAAATTTTCATTGGACTACGGCGGAAGAAACCGCTTTCAACACACCGAAGAGGAAACTCGTAAGCGCACCAATATTGCAATACCCAGATTTTAAACAACCTTTCATTTTAACTACGGACGCATCTGAACTAGCAGTAGGAGCCGTGTTGTCACAAGGAATTCTGGGAGAAGATCTGCCAGTGGCATATGCCAGTAGAATATTAAACAAAGCAGAAATAAACTATAGTACAACCGAAAAAGAACTAGCAGCCATAGTTTGGGCAGTTCAAAATTTCAGACCATACTTATATGGAACAAAATTCACTATAGTTACAGACCATCAACCTTTGACATGGTTATGCAATATTCAAGATCCAGGATCAAGACTTATGAGATGGAGACTGAAACTTGAGGAATACGATTACGAAATAAAGTACAAGCCAGGAAAACAAAACACCAATGCAGATGCTCTTAGAAGAATATATGTTGTCACAAGGGCCACAGCGAAAACGGTATCCTCAGATCCGCTAACAAATGATAAGGCAAAATCTCCAATAGCAGATCCTAAGTTGTTACAGAAGAAACAAAAAACCTGCAAAGAGAAGACGACAGCTGAAACTGTTACATCACTAGCGACACCGAACGTGGACCCAGAACAGGAGACGCCGAACGTTGACGCCGGCACAGCTGACTCGTCAAGGTCAGAAGAAAGCGAATCAGAGGAAGAAAGCGAGTCAGAAATATTGGAAAAAGAGGAGACATATTCCGCTGAAAAAAAAGCTCGCATACTGTACGAATACCATGACACACCCTTTGGAGGTCATGAAGGTATACATAGAACATTAAAAAGAATTAAACTCCGACATACCTGGCCCAACATGAAAAAAGATATACAGGAATACATCGCAAAATGCGACAAATGCCAAAGGAACAAAACAGGGGGAGTAAAAAGGGCTCCAATGCTTATTACGGATACACCGTTAGAACCCTTCGAAAAGGTAGCACTTGACATTATTGGACCCTACCCTCCAACACCACGTGGAAATAAATATGCGCTGACGTTCCAAGACTTATTTACGAGGTATAGTATTGCCTTACCAATACCAGACCAGTCAGCTTCTACAGTGGCTAAATATTTTGTGGAAAAAATACTTTTTATATTCGGAATCCCGCAAAAAGTATTAACTGATCAAGGTACTAACTTTGTCAGTCAACTATTCAAAAACGTATGCAAATTGTTGAAGATCGAGAAAATTCAAACAACCGCATACCATCCACAATCAAATGGAGCTTTAGAACGTTCTCATAGAACACTAACGTCATACTTAAAAAGCTACGTTAATGACGACTTAAATAATTGGGATGAGTGGCTACCCTACGCTATGTTTGCATATAATACAACCCCTCATACTGCCACAGACGAAACTCCATTTTCATTGTTATTTGGGAGAGAAATAGAACTCCCAACATCCCTAAAATCACAGCCGAAACCATCATATACATACGGAGATTACCGTGAAGAATTACGCGAAAGAATGCGTTCGGCAGGAGTCATGATGAAAGACCATCTGATAAGGGAAAAAGAAAAATCTAAACTGCAATACGATAAAAACACGCGAGAAATTGACTTTAATATAGGAGATAAAGTTTTGCTAAAAAGGGAAATGATTCGGCATGGTAGACCAAAGAAACTTGAACCTATCTACGATGGTCCCTATACGGTTACAAGGAAACGAAACGACTTAAACTACGAAATATTAACCGGAAAAAAATTCGTGAATGTACACGTAAACAGATTAAAACCCTATATTATGTGAATAGTCAAATAAGTATAATAATTAATCGCGTAGTTTTAATAATTAACACTATAATTTAAAAAAAAAAAAAAAATAACTAACAAATCTACTCTACTGCAAACTAGCAACCAATCGTAATTACAACTAAACCTGAGCTATCTTATATTAAATACATACTAAAAGGAAGGAAAAACAAATAAAATAAGAAAAAAATTAGGTAAAATCAATAATTTATTCAAAAATTCGTTTGGGAAAGGAAAACATAAAGGAGAATCACAAAATTGAGTAAAATTTTCAATTTATTATAAAAAGAAAAAAATTAAAACATAAAGTTATACAAAAAATTTTTGTTTTACTCCTCTTAATTAATCAGCCCGTGGAACCACAGGACATAGTCATCCGAGGGGGCATGTGGATACCATTCCTCCGGATACTCCACTTGACGATTAGTGTACCCCCAGCCACGTTGGGGTACCACGCCGGTGTACTGCAACCACCGGATCCCGTAGTAGTCAAAGACTTCATGGAAGTCATTGTCTTGCTCCGCGAAGTCCGCGTGAGCCTCCGCGAAGTACCGCTCCTGCCGGCGATATTGTTTCCGCGCAGTGACGGCTCGGAGATTTTTCCATAAAACTAAACGAAACAGACAACGATATTAAAAACGGAAAAGTTACAACCAAATATATAACAAAAGTAATTCTTTAAATACTTACAACCACCAAAAAATCCAAACAGGGGAACGCCATGCTCGTTGCATAATCCCCGATCATGAGGCCGGTACTTAGCCAACTGCTGTTTCCGAGCACTAACCATATTTTCTTTTAAAAAAAACGTAGAGCAACTATGCACTTCGAAAGAAGGAACGAAAATGACTTCACGTCCGAAAAACGCACATTATATAGGAAAATCCCCACTTAGGAACACATAAAAAAAAAAACGCTGACCTGGCGATCGCATAACGTTCAAGCCATGGGTCGGACAGCACTGAAAAAAAAAAGAAGACAAGAAAAGAAAGAAATCTTTCACTTTCTAATAAATAACATTCTTTCTAGGTTCCTATTGTTATTAACAATCATCCACATTGGACGGACGAAGCAACAAGTTAAAATAGACCCCATAGTTGGACAACCAGGACTCTTTTACGAACGTATTGGAACTATAAACTACTATAAAGAAAAATGGAAACTAGTAATTACAACGGACGTCACCGAATATTATACGAGACACAAGACACTAAAAAAAATAATGAAAGAACAACGATTTTGTAATAACGACAACAACAAGCAAACATGCATGAACACGATAAACGACATAGACTACAAATTAAACACGACAAAACGAAACTTACAAGAACTTACTGAAATAACAGAACATACAGATAGATCAAAGCGAGGTTTAGTTAATGCGATTGGTTCATTAGGAAAATCGTTATTCGGAACAATGGATAGCGAAGATGAAGAAAAAATAAATAAACATTTAGAAGATTTAGATAATGAAGTAGATACTAATAAAAAAGCATTAAAAAGTCAAATACAAATTATTGTTAGGAATTTAGAAATATTTAATAGCAGCGTAAGAAATCTGTACGCGAACGAAGAAATACTATCACGCACAGCGAATAGTCTGCTTACGCAGCAAGCGGAAAAAGAAACGTTATATAATATAGACTTTGCCGCGGAACAGCTAATGATAGATACCGATCATCTCCTAAATTTTGCGATACAAGCAACAAACGGAATAATAAACCCAAAAGTTATCCCACATTCAAAAATCTTACAATATTTAAAATATGCGGTACAACACATTCCATCGGGTACGAAATTCCCAATAACATTAGACAATCTAAATATACACTTAATTACAAGGTTAATGAAACCCACAATTTGGTCTAAAACCAATAAACTAATAGTAATATTAAGTATACCATTAGTTACACCAAAAGAATACGAGCTTATACACTTATACCCTATTCCAATTCCAACAAACATTTCAAAAACACTCTTTACAATAATAAATCTGAAAAGAGAATACCTAGCAATAGATAGTACAACAGAAAGGTACACAGAATATGACCCAAAAGAATTAGGAAATTGTAACATAATTAACGACCAATATTTTTGCCCGTTAGAAAAAACGATGATAAAGATAAAAAGCGTAAACCCATGTGAAATTGCCTTATATCTTAAAGCGATAGAAACAGATACATGTGAACATAAAGCAGTACACCTGGTTCAGCCAATGCTGATACCAATGAACAATCCATCATCATGGATATTTACGACTCCGCATAAAGAAATTATAGAGATAATTTGTAAAAATAAACCGAAATTTAGCGTAGAATTAATGGGCTCCGGGACAATTTACCTACATAATAATTGTTTGCTAACAGCTACTGATTTTATATTGGAAACCGTACAAACCTATAGAATAAGCAAGCGAAGGAATTACATTCCAAACTATAATTTTTCTCTAAATACAATTGATCCCAAAAACAGCATGAATACAGCGGACACCAACAAGATACCTCGACTTCACAATGTGTTAAACAAAGTGAACGAACTCAACACCCTCAGCGTTCAATTAAAGGACCTAGAGAAGGACCTAGAAAAAAAAGGTCAAGGGACGGGCCACTACCTGTTTCACCACACAGTATCCTCATACTCAGCCTTGGTTTTACTACTACTTGGAATAGGACTCTACGCATTGTGGCACTATTGTCAACGTAGGCCCACACCCAAGCCAAGGACCAGAGTAATAAAAAAAGAAGCGATGGAGTTGCAAGAGGATGTTAACTCTCAAAACTCCGACCACATGTCCGTGCTGTAAACAATTAAGAGTCCCTTATGGTACTCTTCCCCCAGGGGGGGGGGAGGGGTGTTATATACATATAACTACTTATACTACTTTTCTCTATTAACTAGCCAATAACTAGAACTAAAACATTTAATTCATAAAAGTTAGTTTAATTCAAAAAATGTTCCGGTTGCATTCTAATCAAGAGCCGTGTGGCGTCATTCGTATGCAACCTGAACCTCTTTCTTAGGCAACAGTACTTCTCTGTTGCCAGGGCCTCAGAGCGCGCGTGGCTAAAAATCTTAGTCAGCTATTAGAACTATCGTCTTATTGACGCACGGTTGACTTAGTAACCACTGACGCACGATCGATTCCCTAAAACCATACCATATATGGTCATGAGAATCGATGCATTTTGAGGCAACGACTTGACTGCTCGGTTCCTGACCGATCAGTCCAGGCCCAGCAGTAACTAGAACAAGTCATCTGACTTTAACCGAGCATTAGCTCCCAAGTTACTCTAATTTCAATCTAACTTCAATTAGATAATCTTTTTATTTAAAACCTCCAAAAACCTGTATAACTATAATTTATTTTTATATCTCAACATTGTAAAATAACTCTACAAGGACTGAATAAATTTAGTTGTACCAAAAGTACTTGAATTAGTTTGTCACAGTGTGAACCCATAACAATATAAAGGGGCTAGTGTAACACACTTGCGGTCAGAGAGTACATATAAAGGAGATAGGATAACACACTTGGGCTCAGGGTGTACATTTATGTGACTAAGGTAACACACTTGGGGTCAGGGAGTACTTATAAAGGTGATATGGTAACTCACTTGGGGTCAGGGAATACTTATAAAGGGGCGAGGGTAACTCACTTTGGCTCAAGGAGTACTTATATGGGACTAGGGTAACTCACTTGGTGCCTGCGAGTACTTATATGGGACCAGGGTAACTCACTTGGGGCCAGGGTGTAATTATTAAAGGGCTAGGGTAACTCACTTGGGGTCAGGGAGTACTTATATGGGACTAGGGTAACTCACTTGCGGTCACAGAGTACATATAAAGGGGCTAGGATAACTCACATGGGGTCAGGGAGTGCTCATAAAGGGGCTATGGTAACTCACTTGGGGTCAGGTAGTACTTATAAGGGACTAGGGTTACCCACTTAGCGTCAGGGAGTACTTATAAAGGGGCTAGGGTAACTCACTTTGGGTCAGGGAGTACATAGAAAGGGGCTAGAATAACTCACTAGGGGTCAGGGAGTACTTATAAAGGTGATATGGTATCTCACTTGGGGTCAGGGAGTACTTATATCGAAGCTAGGGTAACTCACTAGGGGTCAGGGAGTACTTCTGTGGGACTAGGGTAACCCACTTGGGGTCTGGGAGTACTTATTTGGGACCAGGGTAACTCACATGGGGTCTGGGGGTACATATAAAGCGAATAGGGTAACTCACTTGGAGTCTAAGTGTACATATAAAGGGGCTAGGATAACTCACTTGGGGTCAGGGACTACTTATAAACAGGATACGGTATCTCACTTGGGGTCAGGGAGTACTTATAAGGGACTAGGGTAACTCACTTGGAGTCTGGGAGTACATATAAAGGGGCTAAGATAACTCACTTGGGGTCAGGGAGTACTTATAAAGGGGCTATGGTAACTCACTTTGGGTCAAGGAGTACTTATATGGGACTAGGGTAAATCACTTGGTGTCTGTGAGTACTTATATGGGACCAGGGTAACTCACATGGGGTCTGGGGGTACATACAAAGGGGCTAGGATAACTCACTTGGGGTCAGGGACTACTTATAAACAAGATACGGTAACTCACTTGGGGTCAGGGAGTACTTATAAGGGACTAGGGTAACCCAATTAGGGTCAGGGAGTACTTATAAAGGGGCTAGGATAACTTACTTTGGGTCAGGGAGTAGTTATAAGGGACTAGGGTAACTCACTTGGAGTGTGGGAGTACATATAAAGGGGCTAGGATAACTCACTTGGGGTCAGGGAGTACTTATATAGGGGCTATGGTAACTCACTTGGGGTCAGAGGGTACTTATATGGGACTAGGGTAACACACTTGCGGTCAGAGAGTACATATAAAGGGGCTAGGTTAACTCACTTGGGGCCAGGGAGTACTTACAAAGGGGCTAGGGTAACTCACTTGGTGTCAGGGAGTACTTATAAGGGACTAGGGTAACTCGCTTGGGGTCTGGGAGTACTTACAAGGGGGCTATGGTAACTCACTTGGGGTCAGGGAGTACTTATAAAGGGGATAGGATAACTCACTTGGGGTCGAAGAGTACTTATAAAGGGGATAAGGTAATACACTAGGGTTCAGGGAGTACTTATATGAAACTAGGATAACACACTTAGGGTCAGGGAGTACTTATAAAGGGGTTTGAATAACTCACTTGCGGTCAGAGAGTACATATAAAGGGGGTAGGATAACTCACTTGGGATCAGGTAGTAATTCTATGGGACTAGGCTAACTCACTTGGGGTCAGGGGGTACTTATATAGAGGCTAGGGTAACTTACTTGGGGTCAGGGAGTACTTATATGGGACTAGGGTATCTCACTTGCGGTCAGAGAGTAGTTATAAAGGACTAGGGTAACACACTAGGAGTCTGGGAGTACATATATAGGGGCTAGGGTAACTCACTTGGGGTCAGGGAGTACTTATAACAGACTAGGGTAACTCACTTGGGGTCTGGGAGTACATATAAAGGGGCTAGGGTAACTCACTTGCGGTCAGAGAGTACATATAAAGGGGATAGGATAACTAACTTTGGGTCAGGGTGTACATTTATGTGACTAAGGTAACACACTTGGGTTCAGGGAGTACTTATATGAAACTAGGATAACACACTTAGGGTCAGGGAGTACTTATAAAGGGGTTTGAATAACTCACTTGCGGTCAGAGAGTACCTATAAAGGGGGTAGGATAACTCACTTGGGATCAGGGAGTAATTCTATGGGACTAGGCTAACTCACTTGGGGTCAGGTGGTACTTATATAGAGGCTAGGGTAACTCACTTGGGGTCAGGGAGTACTTATATGGGACTAGGGTATCTCAATTGCGGTCAGAGAGTAGTTATAAAGGACTAGGGTAACACACTAGGAGTCTGGGAGTACATATAAAGGGGCTAGGGTAACTCACTTGGGGTCAGGGAGTACTTATAACAGACTAGGGTAACTCACTTGGGGTCTGGGAGTACTTATATGGGACTAGGATATCTCACTTGCGGTCAGAGAGTAGTTATAAAGGACTAGGGTAACACACTAGGAGTCTGGGAGTACATATAAAGGGGCTAGGGTAACTCACTTGGGGTCAGGGAGTACTTATAACAGACTAGGGTAACTCACTTAGGGTCTGGGAGTACATATAAAGGGGCTAGGGTAACTCACTTGCGGTCAGAGAGTACATATAAAGGGGATAGGATAACTAACTTTGGGTCAAGGTGTACATTTATGTGACTAAGGTAACACACTTGGGGTCAGGGAGTACTTATAAAGGTGCTAGGGTGACTCATTTGGGGTCAAGGAGTACCTCTATGGGACTAGGGTAACACACTTGGGGTCAGGGAGTACTTATAATGGGGTTTGAATAACTCACTTGCGATCAGAGAGTACATATAAAGGGGCTAGGATAACTCACTTGCGGTCAGAGAGAACATATAAAGGGGCTAGGATAACTCACTTGGTGTCAGGGAGTACTTATAAAGGTGATATGGTAACTCACTTGGAGTCAGGGTGTACTACTATGGGACTAGGGTAACTCACTTGCGGTCAGAGAGTACATATAAAGGATGTAGGATAACTCACTTGGGGTCAGGGAGTACTTATAACAGACTAGGGTAACTCACTTGGGGTCTGGGAGTGCTCATAAAGGGGCTATGGTAACTCACTTGGGGTCAGGGAGCACTTATAAGGGACTAGGGTAACCCACTTGTTGTCTGTGAGTACTTATATGGGACCAGGGTAACTCACTTGCGGTCAGAGAGTTCATATAAAGGGGCTATGACAACACATTTGGGGTCTGGGAGTACTTATATGGGACTAGGGTAACTCACTTGGGGTCAGGGAGTACTTCTATGGGGCTAGGGTAACTCACTTTGGGTCAAGGAGTACTTATATGGTACTAGGGTAACTCACTTGGTGTCTGTGAGTACTTATATGGGACCAGGGTAACTCACTTGCGGTCAGGGAGTATTTCTATGGGACTAAGGAAACTCACTTGGGGTCTGGGAATATTTATATTGGACTAGGGTAACTCACTTGGGGTCAGGGAGTACTTATAAAGAGGCTAGGGTAACTCACTTTGGGTCAAGGAGTACTTATATGAGACTAGGGTAACTCACTTGGTGTCTGTGAATACTTATATGGGACCAGTGTAATTCACTTGGGGTCTGGGAGTACATATAAAGCGGCTAGGATAACTCACTTCCGGGCAGAGAGTACATATAAAGGGGCTAGGAAAACTCACTTGGGGTCAGGGAGTACTTATATGGGACTAGGGTAACTCACTTGGGGACAGGGTGTACCTATTAAAGGTCAAGGGTAACACTCTTGGGGTCAGGGAGTACTTATAAGGGACTAGGGTATCTCACTTGGGGTATGGGAGTACATATAAAGCGGCTAGGATAACTCACTTGCGGTCAGAGAGTACATATAAAGGGGCTAGGGTCACTCACTTGCTGTCAGAGAGTTCATATAAAGGGGCTAGTACAACACAGTTGGGGTCTGGGAGTACTTATTTGGGACTAGGGTAACTCACTTGGGGTCAGGGAGTACTTCTATGGGACAAGGGTAACTCACTTGGGGTCTGGGAGTATTTATATTGAACTAGGGTAACTCACTTGGGGTCAGGGTGTACTTATTAAAGGTCTAGGGTAACACTCTTGGGGTCAGGGAGTACTTATAAGGGACTAGGGTATCTCACTTGGGGTCAGAGAGCTCATATAAAGGGGCTAGGACAACACATTTGGGGTCTGCGAGAACTTATATGGGACAAGGTTAACTCACTTGGGGTCAGGGAGTACTTCTAAGGGGCTAGGGTAACTCACTTTGGGTCAAGGAGTACTTATATGGGACTAGGGTAACTCACTTGGTGTCTGTGAGTACTTATATGGGACCAGGGTAACTCACATGGGGCCAGAGTGTACTTATTAAAGGTCTAGGGTAACACTCTTGGGGTCAGGGAGTACTTATAAGGGACTAGGGTATCTCACTTGGGGTCTGGGAGTACATATAAAGCGGCTAGGATAACTCATTTGCGTTCAGAGAGTACATATAAAGGGGCTAGGCTAACTCACTTGCGGTCAGAGAGTACATATAATGGGGCTAGGATAACTCACTTGCGGTCAGAGAGTACATTTAAAAGGGCTAGGATAACTCACTTGGGGTAAGGGAGTACTTATAAGGGGCTAGGATAACTCACTTGGGGTCAGGGAGTACTTCTATGGGACTAGGGTAACTCACTTGGGGTCAGGGATTACTTCTATGTGACTTGGGTAACTCACTTGCGGTCGGAGAGTTCATATAAAGGGGCTAGGACAACACATTTGAGGTCTGGTAATACTTATATGGGACTAGGGTAACACACTTGGGGTCAGGGAGTACTGCTACGGGACTAGGGTAACTCACTTGGGGTCTGGGAATACTTCTATGGGACTAGGGTAACTCACTTGGGGTCAGGGAGTACTTATATAGGGGCTAGTGTAACTCACTTGGGGTCAGGGAGTACTTCTATGGGACTAGGGTATCACACTTGGGGTATCGGCGTAATTTAATGGGATTATGGTAACCCACTTAGGGTCAGGGAGTAATTATAAAGGGGCTAGGATAACTCACTTTGGGACAGGGAGTAGTTATAAGGGGCTAGGGTAACTCACTTTGGGTCAAGGAGTACTTATATGGTACTAGGGTAACTCACTTGGGGTCTGTGAGTACTTATATGGCACCAGGGTAACTCATTTGGGGCCAGGGTGTACTTATTGAAGGCATAGGGTAACACTCTTGGGGTCAGGGAGTACTTATAAGGGACTAGGGTATCTCACTTGTGGTCTGGGAGTACATATAAAGCGGTTAGGATAACTCACTTGCGGTCAGAGGGTACATTTAAAAGGGCTAGGATAACTCACTTGGGGTAAGGGAGTACTTATAAGGGGCTAGGATAACTCACTTGGGGTCAGGGAGTACTTCTATGGGACTAGGGTAACTCACTTGGGGTCAGGGATTACTTCTATGTGACTTGGGTAACTCACTTGCGGTCAGAGAGTTCATATAAAGGGGCTAGGACAACACATTTGAGGTCTGGTAGTACTTATATGGGACTAGGGTAACACACTTGGGGTCAGGGAGTACTGCTACGGGACTAGGGTAACTCACTTGGGGTCTGGGAATACTTCTATGGGACTAGGGTAACTCACTTGGGATCAGGGAGTACTTATATAGGGGCTAGTGTAACTCACTTGGGGTCAGGGAGTACTTCTATGGGACTAGGGTATCACACTTGGGGTATCGGCGTAATTTAATGGGATTATGGTAACCCACTTAGGGTCAGGGAGTTATTATAAAGGGGCTAGGATAACTCACTTTGGGTCAGGGAGTAGTTATAAGGGGCTAGGGTAACTCACTTTGGGTCAAGGAGTACTTATATGGTACTAGGGTAACTCATTTGGGGCCAGGGTGTACTTATTGAAGGCATAGGGTAACACTCTTGGGGTCAGGGAGTACTTATAAGGGACTAGGGTATCTCACTTGTGGTCTGGGAGTACATATAAAGCGGCTAAGATAACTCACTTGCGGTCAGAGGGTACATATAAAGGGGCTAGGGTAACTCACTTGCGGACAGAGAGTACATATAAAGGGGCTAGGATAACTCACTTGGGGTCAGAGAGTACTTATAAGGGACTAGGGTAACTCACTTGGGGTCAGGGTGTACTTATAAAGGGGATAGGGTAACTCACTAGGGGTCAGGGAGTACTTATAAAGTGGCTATAGTAACTCCCTTGGGGTCAGGAAGTACTTATTTGGGACTAGGGTACTCACTTGCGGTCAGAGAGTACATATAAAGGGGATAGGATAACTCACTTGGTGCCAGGGAGTACTAATATGAAACTAGGGTAACACACTTTGGGTCAGGGAGTACTTATAAAGGGGCTAGGATAACTCACTTGCGGTCAGAGAGTACATTTATGGGACTAAGGTAACTCTCTAGGGGTCAGTGAGTACTTATAAGGGACTAGGGTATCTCACTTGGGGTCTGGGAGTACATATAAAGCGGCTAAGATAACTCTCTTGCGGTCAGAGGGTACATATAAAGGGGCTAGGGTAACTCACTTGCGGTCAGAGAGTACATATAAAGGGGCTAGGATAACTCACTTGGCGTCAGGGAGTACTAATATAGGGACTAGGGTAACTCACATGTGTTCAGGGAAAACATATATGAAACTAGGGTAACACACTTGGGGTCAGGGAGTACATATAAAGGGGCTAAGGTAACTCACTTGCGGTTAGAGATTTCTTATAAACGGGCTAGGGTAACTCACTTGGGGTCAAGGAGTACTTATAAAGGTGATATTGTAACTCACTTGGGGTCAGGGAGTACTTATAAAGGGGTTAGGTTAATTCACTTTGGTTCAAGGAGTACTTATATGGGACGAGGGTAACTCACTTGGAGTCTGTGAGTACTTATATGGGACCAGGGTAACTCACTTGGGGCCAGGGTGTACTTATTAAAGGGCTAGGGTAACTCTCTTGGGGTCAGGGAGTACATATAAAGGGGCTAAGGTAACTCACTTGCGGTTAGAGATTTCTTATAAACGGGCTAGGGTAACTCACTTGGGTTCAAGGAGTACTTATAAAGGTGATATTGTAACTCACTTGTGGTCAGGGAGTACTTATATTGGGGTTAGGTTAATTCACTTTGGTTCAAGGAGTACTTATATGGGACGAGGGTAACTCACTTGGAGTCTGTGAGTACTTATATGGGACCAGGGTAACTCACTTGGAGTCTGTGAGTACTTATATGGGACCAGGGTAACTCACTTGGGGCCAGGGTGTACTTATTAAAGGGCTAGGGTAACTCTCTTGGGGTCAGGGAGTTCTTATAAGGGACTAGGGTAACTCACTTGGGGTCTGGGAGTACATATAAAGTGGCTAGGATAACTCACTTGGGGTCAGGGAGTACTTATAAAGAAGCTAGGATAACTCACTTGCAGTCAGAGAGTACATATAAAGGGGCTAGGATAACTCACTTGGGGTCAGAGAGTACATATAAAGGGGATAGGATAACTCACTTGGGGTCTTGGAGTACATATAAAGCGGCTAAGATAACTCACTTGCGGTCAGAGGGTACATATAAAGGGGCTAGGGTCACTATTTGGGTCAAGGAGTACTTATTTGGACTAGGCTAACCCACTAGGTGTCTGTGAGTACTTATATTGGACCAGGGTAACTCACTTGGGGCCAGGGTGTACTTATTAAAGGGCTAGGGTAACTCTCTTGGGGTCAGGGGAGTACATATAAAGGGGCTAAGGTAACTCACTTGCGGTTAGAGATTTCTTATAAACGGGCTAGGGTAACTCTCTTGGGGTCAGGGAGTTCTTATAAGGGACTAGGGTAACTCACTTGGGGTCTGGGAGTACATATAAAGTGGCTAGGATAACTCACTTGGGGTCAGGGAGTACTTATAAAGAAGCTAGGATAACTCACTTGCAGTCAGAGAGTACATATAAAGGGGCTAGGATAACTCACTTGGGGTCAGAGAGTACATATAAAGGGGATAGGATAACTCACTTGGCGTCATGGGAGTACTAATATAGGGGCTAGGGTAACTCACTTGGGGTGAGGGAGTACTTCGCTGGGACTAGGATAACTCACTTGGGGCGGGGAGTATATTTATGTGATTAAGATAACACACTTGGGGTCAGGGAGAACTTATAAAGGTGCTACGGTGACTCATTTGGGGTCAGGGATACATCTATGGGACTAGGGTAACTCACATGTGTTCAGGGAAAACATATATGAAACTAGGGTAACACACTTGGGGTCAGGGAGTACTTATAAAGAGGCTAGGATAACTCACTTGCGGTCAGAGAGTACATATAAATGGGCTACGATAACTCACTTGAGGTCAGGGAGTACATATAAAGGGGCTAAGGTAACTCACTTGCGGTTAGAGATTTCTTATAAACGGGCTAGGGTAACTCACTTGGGTTCAAGTAGTACTTATAAAGGTGATATTGTAACTCACTTGGTGTCAGGGAGTACTTATAAAGGGGTTAGGTTAATTCACTTTGGTTCAAGGAGTACTTATATGGGACGAGGGTAACTCACTTGGTGCCAAGGTGTACTTATTAAAGGGCTAGGGTAACTCTCTTGGGGTCAGGGAGTTCTTATAAGGGACTAGGGTAACTCACTTGGGGTCTGGGAGTACATATAAAGTGGCTAGGATAACTCACTTGGGGTCAGGGAGTACTTATAAAGAAGCTAGGATAACTCACTTGCAGGCAGAGAGTACATACAAAGGGGCTAGGATAACTCACTTGGGGTCAGGGAGTACATATAAAGGGGCTAGGATAACTCACTTGCGGTCAGAGAGTACATATAAAGGGGCTAGGATAACTCACTTGGATTCAGGGAGTACATATAATGGGGCTAGGATAACTCACTTGCGGTCAGAGAGTACATATAAAGGGGCTAGGATAAATCACTTGGGGTGAGGGAGTACTTATATAGGGGCTACGGTAACTCACTTGGGGTCAGGGAGTACATTTATGTGACTAAGGTATCACACTGAGGGTCAGGGAGTACTTATAAAGGTGCTACGGTGACTCATTTGGGGTCAGGGAGTACCTCAATGGGACTAGGGTAACTCACTTGTGTTCAGGGAATACATATATGAAACTAGGGTAACACACTTGGGATCAGGGAGTACTTATAAAGGGGCTAGGATAACTCACTTGCGGTCAGAGAGTACATATAAAGGGGATAGCATAACTCACTTGGTGTCTGGGAGTACTTATTTGGCACCAGGGTAACTCACTTGGCGCCAAGGTGTACTTATAAAGGGGCTAGGGTAACTCATTTGGGGCCAGGGAGTAGTTATAAGGGACTAGGGTAACTCACTTGGGGTCTGGGAGTACATATAAAGGGGCTAGGTTAACTCACTTGCGGTCAGAGAGTACATATAAAGGGGCTAGGGTAACTCACTTGCGGTCAGAGAGTACATATAAAGGGGATAGCATAACTCACTTGGTGTCTGGGAGTACTTATATGGCACCAGGGTAACTCACTTGGGGCCAAGTTGTACTTATAAAGGGGCTAGGGTAACTCATTTGGGGCCAGGGAGTAGTTATAAGGGACTAGGGTAACACACTTGGGGTCTGGGAGTACATATAAAGGGGCTAGGTTAACTCACTTGCGGTCAGAGAGTACATATAAAGGGGCTAGGATAACTCACTTGCGGTCAGAGAGTACATATAAAGGGGCTAGGGTAACTCACTTGCGGTCAGAGAGTACATATAAAGGGGCTAGGATAACTCACTTGGCGTCAGGGAGTACTAATATAGGGGCTAGGGTAACTCACTTGGGGTCAGGGAGTACTTCGCTGGGACTAGGATAACTCACTTGGGGCGGGGAGTATATTTATGTGACTAAGATAACACACTTGGTGTCAGGGAGAACTTATAAAGGTGCTACGGTGACTCATTTGGGGTCAGGGATATATCTATGGGACTAGGGTAACTCACATGTGTTCAGGGAAAACATATATGAAACTAGGGTAACACACTTGGGGTCAGGGAGTACTTATAAAGCGGCTAGGATAACTCACTTGCGGTCAGAGAGTACATATAAAGGGGCTACGATAACTCACTTGGGGTCAGGGAGTACATATAAAGGGGCTAAGGTAACTCACTTGCGGTTAGAGATTTCTTATAAACGGGCTAGGGTAACTCACTTGGGGTCAAGGAGTACTTATAAAGGTGATATTGTAACTCACTTGGGGTCAGGGAGTACTTATAAAGGGGGTTAGGTTAATTCACTTTGGTTCAAGGAGTACTTATATGGGACGAGGGTAACTCACTTGGAGTCTGTGAGTACTTATATGGGACCAGGGTAACTCACTTGGGGCCAGGGTGTACTTATTAAAGGGCTAGGGTAACTCTCTTGGGGTCAGGGAGTTCTTATAAGGGACTAGGGTAACTCACATGGGGTCAGGGTGTACTTATAAAGGGGATAGGGTAACTCACTAGGGGTCAGGGGAGTACTTATAAAGGGGCTATAGTAACTCCCTTGGGGTCAGGAAGTACTTATTTGGGACTAGGGTACTCACTTGCGGTCAGAGAGTACATATAAAGGGGATAGGATAACTCACTTGGTGCCAGGGAGTACTAATATGAAACTAGGGTAACACACTTTGGGTCAGGGAGTAATTATAAAGGGGCTAAGGTAACTCACTTGGGGTCAGGGAGTACATATATGGGACTAGGGTAACTCACTTACGGTCATGGAGTACTTATAAAGGGGCTAGGGTCACCCTTTGGGTCAAGGAGTACTTATATTGGACTGGGCTAACCCACTAGGTGTCTGGGAGTACTTATATGGGACCAGGGTAACTCACTTGGGCCAGGGTGTACTTATAAAGGGGATAGGGTAACTCACTTGGGGTCAAGGAGTAGTTATAAGGGACTAGGGTAACTCACTTGGTGTCTGGGAGTACATATAAAGGGGCTAGGATAACTCACTTGCGGTCAGAGAGTACATATAAAGGGGCTAGGATAACTCACTTTGGGTCAGGGAGTACTTATAAAGGGGTTTGAATAACTCACTTGCGTCAGAGTGTACATATAAAGGGGATAGGATAACTCACTTGGGGTCAGGGAGTACATATATGGGACTAGGGTAACTCACTTGCGGTCAGAGAGTACATATAAAGGGGATAGGATAACTCACTTGGGGTCAGGGAGTACCTATAAAATGGCTAAGGTAACACACTTGGGTTCAGGGAGTACTTATATGAGACTAGGGTAACACACTTGGAGTCAGGGAGTAATTATAAAGGGGTTTGAATAACTCAATTGCGGTCAGAGTGTACATATAAAGGGGCTAGGATAACTCACTTGGGGTAAGGGAGTACCTATAAAGGGGCTATGGTACCTCACTTGGCGTCAGGGAGTACTTATATGGGACTAGGGTAACTCACTTGCAGTCAGGGAGTACTTATAAAGGGGCTAGGGTGACTCTCTTTGGGGCAAGGAGTACTTATATTGGACTAGGCTAACTCACTTGGTGTCTGGGAGTACTTATATGGGACCAGGGTAACTCACTTGCGGTCAGAGAGTACATATAAAGGGGATAGGATAACTCGCTTGGGGTCAGGGAGTACTTATAAAGGTGATATGGTAACTCACTTGGGGTCTGGGAGTACATATAAAGCGGCTAGGATAACTCACTTGCGGTCAGAGAATACATACAAGGTCTTTTCCTAACAACGGGAAATAGGATTGTGTTATTTGACTACAGCATTGAAGCACTTACTATACATTAACATAATTAATGAAAGCGTAGTTAGTTAAGCTTTAATGGTTTACTTTAGTTTAATTGCTTCTATTATTCATTATAAATATCATTTTAATTAAATAATCTTGGTGACTACGTTTAATACTTAAATTAAACGGAAAATAGTAATTTTACTATTGTAAAAAGTACTTTTTTTTTTTCCGACGCTTTGCGAGGTAGGGGGAAACTTCTTAAAGCCTTACGGCTTGTTAAGTACCTCTGGCGGCCGATGTTTTGGCCAGAGGTTATGTGGGATTCTAACCCACCATAACCCCCTACCTGCCCCCCTACCCGGTACCAAGCATAGCTTATAACATCAGGTAGGAGGGAATACGCTCTACTCTACGACCGTTTGCGGTCATCCCCAGACAAACAAAAACCCCAGACTCTACCCCACCCCAGAGGAGAGAGCAGCAGACTCCTCAGCTCGGACTCTACTGTCCTTGGAGGTGAGGACCCTAACCGAGAAGCTGGAAAATGCATTCCAAGCTCTCGGCGTACTCGTAACATGGGACACAAGGGTCTCCACCTCCAACGAGGGCACACCTAAAGCATCAAAGAGTTCTGCTCTTTCGCATTCCCACAGGGGACACCACAACAGCGTGTGCTCCGCCGCATCCGCGACCGGATTCGGGGAGCACCAGCAGTCGGGAGTCGCCCTGCGGCCCACCCTCGCGCGATGACTCATAAAACTACCATGCCCCAGGAGCATCTGG
Organism: Prorops nasuta; assembly: GCF_024137725.1. Taxonomy (NCBI): domain Eukaryota; kingdom Metazoa; phylum Arthropoda; class Insecta; order Hymenoptera; family Bethylidae; genus Prorops; species Prorops nasuta. Next base: position 104,429 of record NW_027116883.1, read on the forward strand.
GAAACATGGTAGTTCAAGCTTCTACAATTAGCAGCCAGCCAGGACCGGATGTCCGGGATGAGGCGGTGGGTCCACCTACCCCGACCATCCGAGTCCCATGCTGCCTGCCATCTCTCTACTAAATTAGCCCTCGCCAATCTCCGCGCTTCGGCCACGCCAGCCGAGGAGCCACCCGCACGCGACGCATCGTACACCTCCCTGCGCTCCAAAGCTAAAAGATGGGCCGGTGGTATGCCCGAGATTACTAATAGCGCACAGGACGAAGCCGTACGACACGCGCGGGAAACCCTCAGCGCCATGACCCTCTGCGCGGAGATTAGGGACCTCGCAATGGTTAGGCGAGAGGCAGCCTCAGCCCAGCAAGGCGCCCCGTAAAGAAGACTGCTGTGCACTAAGTTCGTGTACAACATCCTTCCCGAGACCCCCGACCCACCCACGTTCGGCAATAAGCTACTCAACGCCCACCCAGCCTTTTTGGCTTTTCCCACCATGCAATCAATGTGAAACTTGAAGGAAAGACGACGATCCAACCACACACCGAGGTATTTCGCCCGCGGGGAGACGGAAACCGTCTCGCCCCCGACCGAAAACCGCGGAGCCCGATCAGACCGCCTCCTAGAGAAGAAAACAGCCTCCGATTTGGAGACGTTCACCTGCAGGTTCCTCCCCTCAAGCCACAGAACGATACGCGACAAAGCCCTGTTAGCCTTCAACTGCAAGGACCCGACGCTTCCCGCAGACACACACAATGCCGTATCGTCCGCGTAACAAGTCAACGTGCAGCCCTCCGGGAGACTCAACCGCAGCAGACCGTCGAAACAAATGTTCCACAGGAGAGGTCCTAAGACCGATCCCTGCGGAACACCCGCCCCAACGCGCCACTGCCGTCCAGCGCACTCAATGACACGGTCCCCCAGGTAACTGCGGACTATATCTACAATCACCCCCGGGACCGCGCCATTGGCGGCCAGGGCCTCCAAGATGGCCGCATGCGACACAGAATTGAACGCGTTCTTAATGTCGAGAAGGATTACGGCCACGCGTTTGCTCCGGTACACAGACCCCCGAAGGGCGATCCGAATAAAATTCTGGACAGCCGATACGGCATCCATGGTACTTCTACCCGGACGGAACCCGTATTGACCGTCCGCGAGAGGTGCGACCCCCTCATAAACCTCCGTAAGACGGGCGACAACTACCCTCTTGAACAACTTCCCCACCACCGGTAGGAGAGATATGGGTCTGAAGCCCCCGATCCCTTTCGGGATTAGGACAACCCTCGCCCTCCTCCAGATAGCGGGAAAGTCGTCGAGTTCCAGGCAGCGGTTGAACAACCGGGCAAAATCAGCGGGGCAGCTCATTGCTGCAACCTTAACCACTTCCGGGAGAATGCCATCGACACCAGGGGCCCCCTTTGCAGGGTACCTCCCGGCAGCCATGACAATCTCTGCTTCCGTGATGAGATCAGACTCCAAGATCGGCCTGGTGTTACCGCGAACCACGAATGGAACGCCCCCAGGCCTCACTTGCGACGTCGAGAAAAGACTCTCAATCGCAACCACCGTCTCAGACTCCGTCAGACTAGCAGATGTCTGTCTCTTTAATCTCTTGTAGGCCACCCAGAAGGGGCGACCCCAAGGATCTGCCTCCACTTCATTCACCAGCGCCAACCATGCGGCCCGCTTCCTCTCGCGTATAGCGGAGGAGAAAGCGGTTCTCGCCGTCTTATAGGCTTCGCGCAAGTGAACTTCCGTATTGGCACCCCTCGACCTCGACCACCTCCTGCGGACAGCATTCGCTGCCTTACGGAGACGGTCGAGGTCCTCACACCACCAATACGCTGCATTCCAGCGCTTGGCAGTTCCGTGAGCCCTGGGCATAGAAGCGTCGGACGCCCCGACGAGTCTCCGGAGATAACCCTCCGGCGAGACGCCCGAGCCGTCACCGCCGACGTCCGCCCCGGCCCTCCCCCGCCCGGACGGAGGGGAAGCCGAGCTGCTCGAGGCTATTCCCCACGCAAATGCCAATTCGCATAAGAGTGGGTCGAACCTCGAGCGAACCCAGCGCACCCCCCGCTCCGGCGAGGCAGGGCCAGGACCCCCATCCGTGAGAATCCACTGGATGAAGCGGTGATCGCTCAGAGTCTCGTCATCGAGCACCTCCCAGGAGACTAATCTCGAGGCGATCGACGACGATACCCAGGTGAGATCTATTATACTACCACGGTCGCCTGAGACGAAGGTCGAAGAACAACCTCGGTTGAGCAATGTCAACCCGAGCTGACCGCCCCATTCCTCAACAAGCTCTCCACGTCGGTTAGTGCAACCGGATACTCATGATGTCGACCACGAGTTGAAGTCTCCACCAATGAGGACCGGCACCCCATTCTCCCTGACACTCCCCGCCAAGTCCTCCAGGAAAGCCTCGAACTCCCCGATGGGGGCATGAGGGGTAAAGTAAACACTGTACACCCTAATGTCCCCAACGAGAGTCGAACAAAACCCCCGACCGGACGAGACGGATGCCAGTTTGCACGAAGCACCGGGCAGCATAGCCGAATCCCCCCCCGACATCCTCCAAGCCGGTGCTTGGGAAATTACTATTCCTATGCTGCTCTGAGACAAGGCAGACCGTGTACTCGCCAGAGTACGTGCAATGGACGGCCAAGTCCTGAGCAGATCGCGAACGATTGACATTGATCTGGAGACCCTTCATGTACGTCTCGATCCTCTCCACACCCCGATCGATCCGCACGCTGAAGAGCATATAAAGGGGATAGGATAACTCACTTGGGGTCAGGGAGTACATATATGGGACTAGGGTAACTCACTTGCGGTCAGGGAGTACTTATAAAGGGGCTAGGGTCACTCTTTGGGTCAAGGAGTACTTATATTGGACTAGGGTAACTCACTTGGGGTCAGGGAGTACATATAAAGCGGCTAGGATAACTCACTTGCGGTCAGAGAGTACATATAAAAGGGCTAGGATAACTCACTTGGGGTCAGGGAGTACTTATAAAGGGGCAATGGTAACTCACTTGGGGTCAAGGAGTACTACTATGGGACTAGGATAACTCACTTGCCGTCAGAGAGTACATATAAAGGGGCTAGGATAACTCACGTGGGGTAAGGGAGTACTTATAAAGGGGCTATGGTAACTCACTTGGGGTCAGGGAGTACTACTATGGGTCTAGGGTAACTCACTTGCGGTTAGAGAGTACTTATAAACGGGCTAGGATAACTCACTTGGGGTCAAGGAGTACTTATAAAGGTGATATTTTAACTCACTTGGTGTCAGGGGAGTACTTATAAAGGGGTTAGGTTAACTCACTTTGGTCCAAGGAGTACTTATATGGGACTAGGGTAACTCACTTGGAGTCTGTGAGTACTTATATGGGACCACAGTAACTCACTTGGGGCCAGGGTGTGTACTTATTAAAGGGCTAGGGTAACTCTCTTGGGGTCAGGGAGTACTTATAAGGGACTAGGGTAACTCACTTGGGGTCTGGGAGTACATATAAAGCGGCTAGGATAACTCACTTGGGGTCAGGGAGTACTTATAAAGGGGCTAGGGTAACTCACTTGTGGTCAGAGTGTACATATAAGTGGGCTAGGATAACTCACTTGGGTTCAGGGAGTTCTTATATGGGACCAGGGTAACTCACTTGGGGCCAGGGTGTACTTATTAAAGGGCTAGGGTAACTCTCTTGGGGTCAGGGGAGTACTTATAAGGGACTAGGGTAACTCACTTGGGGTCTGGGAGTACATATAAAGCGGCTAGGATAACTCACTTGGGTCAGGGTGTACTTATAAAGAAGCTAGGTAACTCACTTGCGGACAGAGAGTACATATAAGTGGGCTAGGATAACTCACTTGGGTTCAGGGAGTACATATAATGGGGCTAGGATAACTCACTTGCGGTCAGAGAGTACATATAAAGGGGCTAGGATAACTCACTTGGGGTGAGGGAGTACTTATATAGAGGCTAGGGTAACTCACTTGGGGGTCAGGGAGTACATTTATGTGACTAAAGTATCACACTGGGGGTCAGATAGTACTTATAAAGTTGCTACGGTGACTCATTTGGGGTCAGGGAGTACCTCAATGGGACTAGGGTAACTCACTTGTGTTCAGGGAATACATATATGAAACTAGGGTAACACACTTGGGTTCAGGGAGTACTTACATGGAACTAGGGTAACACACTTGGGGTCAGGGAGTACTTATAAAGTGGTTTGAATAACTCACTTGCGGTCAGAGAGTACATATTAGGGGATAGGATAACTCACTGGGGGTCAGGGAGTACTTATAAAGGGGCTAGGGTAACTCTCTTTGGGTCGAGGAGTACTTATATTGGACTAGGCTAACTCACTTGGTGTCTGGGAGTACTTATATGGGATCAGGGTAACTCACTTGGGGTCTGGGAGTACATATAAAGGGGCTAGGATAACTCACTTGCGGTCAGAGAGTACATATAAAGGGGCTAGGATAACTAACTTGGGGTCAGGAAGTACTTATATAGGGGCTAGTTTAACTCACTTGGAGTCAGGGAGTACTTCGATGGGACTAGAATAACTCACTTGGGGTCAGGGAGTACTTATAAAGGAGCTAGGATAACTCACTTGGGGTCAGGGAGTACATATAAAGGGGCTAGGATAACTCACTTGCGGTCAGATAGTACATATAAAGGGGCTAGGATAACTCACTTGGGGTCAGGGAGTACATTTATGTGACTTAAGTATCACACTGGGGGTCAGATAGTACTTATAAAGTTGCTACGGTGACTCATTTGGGGTCAGGGAGTACCTCTATGGGACTAGGGTAACTCACTTGTGTTCAGGGAATACATATATGAAACTAGGGTAACACACTTGGGATCAGGGAGTACTTATAAAGGAGCTAGGATAACTCACTTGGGGTCAGGGAGTACATATAAAGGGGCTAGGATAACTCACTTGCGGTCAGAGAGTACATATAAAGGGGCTAGGATAACTCACTTGGGGTCAGGGAGTACTTATAAAGGGGCTAGGGTAACTCACTTCTGGTCAGAGAGTACATATAAGTGGGCTAGGATAACTCACTTGGGTTCAGGGAGTTCTTATATGGGACTAGGGTAATTCACTTGCGGTCAGAGAGTACATATAAAGGAGTTAGGATAACCCACTTGGATTCAGGGAATACATATATGGGACTAGGGTAACTTACTTGCGGTCAGAGAGTACATATAAAGGGGATAGGATAACTCACTTGGGGTCAGGGAGTACTCATAAAGGGGCTAAGGTAACACACTTGGGTTCAGGGAGTACTTATATGAGACTAGGATAACACACTTGGGGTCAGGGAGTACTTATAAAGGGGCTATGGTACCTCACTTGGGGTCAGGGAGTACTTATATGGGACTAGGGTAACTCACTTGCGGTCAGGGAGTACTTATAAAGGGGCTAGGGTCACTCTTTGGGTCAAGGAGTACTTATATTGGACTGGGCTAACCCACAAGGTGTCTGGGTGTACTTATAAGGGACCAGGGAACTCACTTGGGGCCAGGGTGTACTTATAAAGGGGATAGGGTAACTCACTTGGGGCCAAGGAGTAGTTATAAGGGACTAGGGTAACTCACTTGGTGTCTGGGAGTACATATAAAGGGGCTAGGATAACTCACTTGCGGTCAGGGAGTACTTATATGGGACTAGGGTAACACACTTTGGATCAAGGAGTAATGATATGGGACTAGGGTAACTCAATTGGTGTCTGTGAGTACTTATATGGGACCAGGGTAACTCAATTTAGCTGCAGTGGGAAAAATGAAAATGACGTCGGCACCTGGTGATGATCACATACCGGCGGGAGTGGTAAGGGCTGCATTTGATGCAAAGCCCGCGATTTTCCTCGAGCTTTTTAACCGGCTACTCTCGGAACGAACTTTTCCCGAACAATGGAAGGTGCAGGGGTTGGTGCTACTGCCGAAACCGGAAGCGGGTAAGTACCGCCCTATCTGCCTGCTACCAACGCTAGGCAAGTTCTTTGAGCATGTGATTAAGGGGAGACTGGAAGAGGTGTACGCGGGAGGCCTCTCCCATCAACAGTTTGGCTTCAGGGCTAAAAGGACGACGGTGGACGCACTTAGGCGGGTTATAAACCTAATGAGGGCCAATAGGGACGTTGCGCAAGCGATGGGGGACTGCGATACGGCCTTTATGTCAACCAGTAGTAGAGCAGGCCGGGTACGTGTAACAGATGTGTGCGTACTGATCACGTTAGACATTAAGAACGCGTTTAACTCCATAGAACATGATGTGATTGTGAAACAGCTGCGTGACAACGAAAAAGTACCCAACTATATAGTGGAATTGGTAATCAGTTATATTACGAACAGGACCCTCAGGTATGCCAACCCCCAAAATGCAGCCGAAATTTTTGAGACGCGGGTTACGTGCGGTGTTCCCCAGGGCTCAGTTTTGGGCCCTCTACTGTGGAACATTGCCTTCGACCCGGTTTTTAGGCTGTCACTCCCGGCTGGTTGCTTCTTAACGGGATTTGCAGACGACTTGGCACTGGTGGTGAAAGCGGGGGATGTGAGTAGCCTTAACTATGCGGTGGAAATTGCGATGGCAACCATATACGACTGGTTTCAGGCGACTGGACTCACGTTAGCGGTAGGGAAATGCGAGGCGCTGCCGTTTACACGGTATAAGGCCGAAAGACTTGCCGATATAAGGGTGCATATTGCGGGGGAAATGATACCTTTGGTCACCTCCCTTAAATATTTAGGGGTTACCCTCGATAGGAAGCTGTGTTTCAACGCCCACGTTGACTACATCGCAGAAAAGACTAAAAAAGCTGCAAATCACCTAGCGGCGTTAATGCCACGTCTTAGGGGCCCATCGCAGCGCATCAAAACGCTGTATGTGGGGATAATCGAATCCATAATTCTTTACGCGGCGCCCATATGGACATCAGCCCTTGGGAAAAAGAAAAACGTGAACAAATTAGTCTCGGCGATGAGAATACCACTGTTGCGCGCCTGTGGGGCTCATAGAACAGTTGCGTCCGAGGCACTATGTGTAATTAATCGGCGAATTCCGATAGTGCTACTAGCAGAAGAGAGGGCGGCGGTCTACGATCGTTATTGCGAGCTCAGGGCAGCCAACAAACTGGACAATCTCCAAGCAGACAAGTTGGAAATGCGTGGGCACACAATAGATAAGTGGCAGCGATCCTGGGACGTGTCTCAAAAAGCCAGATGGACACATAGAGTGCTGCCATCAGTATCTCGGTGGTTGAGGAGTGATTGGGCATCAGTCGATAGCAGCGTTGCGCAATTTTTAACAGGGCACGGCAATTTCCAATCTTACCGACGCCGCATAGGCAAAGTTGTGTCGGATGTATGTGTGTGGTGCGATAGTGGTGCCAACGACAGTGTTGAGCATAACTTTGCTGAGTGTACAGCTTGGGGCAGGGAGAGGGCAGCCCTTATTAGAGACTGCAGATTCCTATGGAACTTGGACTTGTCCAATTTCGGCGACATCACCGAAGACATGGGCAGTTGGAGAGCATTGGCTACGTTCTGCGAAAGGATAGTGCGGGCCAAGGATGATCGTGGAGGACCACGGGCAAACCGCGAGGGTGCACGGTCAGAGGCACCTCCACCCAAAGTCTGAAGAGGAGGAGGCGACACTCATTGCACTTGTCCTGAAGGATTTTACATTAAGTTACCAGGGCAAGAGTGTTCGCCACTGTTGGGGTTTTAGTGGGTAGTCCAGCCTCCATTTTGGGGGTTGGGAGCCCCACATCCCCCGTCAACTCACGTCGGGGATGCGCAAACGCATTTCCCCAGCAGAATAAAGAAGAAAAAAAAAAAAAAAAAAAAAAAAAGGGTAACTCAATTGGGGCCAGGGAGTACTAATAAAGAGGCTAGGATAACTCACTTGCGGTCAGAGAGTACATATAAAGGGGCTAGGATAACTCACTTGGGGTCAGGGAGTACTTATAGAGGGGCTATTATAACTCACTTGGGGTCAGGAAGTACTACTATGGGACTAGGGTAACTCACTTGCGGTTAGAGAGTACTTATAAACGGGCTAGGATAACTCACTTGGGATCAAGGAGTACTTATAAAGGGGTTAGGTTAACTCACTTTGGTTCAAGGAGTACTTATATGGGACTAGGGTAACTCACTTGGGGCCAGGGTGTACTTATTAAAGGGCTAGGGTAACTCTCTTGGGGTCAGGGAGTACTTATAAGGGACTAGGGTAACTCACTTGGGGTCTGGGAGTACATATAAAGCGGCTAGGATAATTCACTGGGGGTCAGGGAGTACTTATAAAGGGGCTATGGTAACTCACTTGGGGCCAGGGATTACTAATATGACACTAGGGTAACACACTTGGGGTCAGGGAGTACTTATAAAGGAGCTAGGATAACTCACTTGCGGTCAGAGAGTACATATAAAGGGGCTAGGATATCTCACTTGGGGTCAAGGAGTACATATAAAGGGGCTAGGATAACTCACTTGCGGTCAGAGAATACATATAATGTGGCTAGGATAACTCACTTGGGTCAGGAAGTACTTATAAAGAGGCTAGGGTAACTCACTTGCGGTCAGAGAGTACATATAAGTGGGCTAGGATAACTCACTTGGATTCAGGGAGTACATATATTGGGGCTAGGATAACTCACTTGCGGTCAGAGAGTACATATAAAGGGGCTAGGATAACTCACTTGGGGTGAGGGAGTACTTATATAGGGGCTAGGGTAGCTCACTTGGGGTCAGGGAGAACATTTATGTGACTAAGGTATCACACTGGGGGTCAGGGAGTACTTATATGGGACCAGGGTAACTCATTTGGGCCAGGGTGTACTTATAAAGGGGATAGGGTAACGCACTTGGGGTCAAGGAGTAGTTATAAGGGACTAGGGTAACTCACTTGGTGTCTGGGAGTACATATAAAGGGGCTAGGATAACTCACTTGCGGTCCGGGAATACTTATAAAGGGGCTATGGTAACTCACTTGGGATCAAGGAATACTACTATGGGACTAGGATAACTCACTTGCAGACAGAGAGTACATTTAAAGGGGCTAGGATAACTCACTTGGGGTCAGGGAGTACTTATAAAGGGGCAATGGTAACTCACTTGGGGTCAAGGAGTACTACTATGGGACTAGGATAACTCACTTGCCGTCAGAGAATACATATAAAGGGGCTAGGATAACTCACTTTGGGTCAGGGAGTACTTATAAAGGGGCTATGGTAACTCACTTGGGGTCAGGGAGTACTACTATGGGACTAGGGTAACTCACTGGCGGTTAGAGAGTACTTATAATCGGGCTAGGATAACTCACTTGGGGTCAAGGAGTACTTATAAAGGTGATATTGTAACTCACTTGGGGTCAGGGAGTACTTATAAAGGGGTTAGGTTAACTCACTTTGGTTCAAGGAGTACTTATATGGGACTAGGGTAACTCACTTGGAGTCTGTGAGTACTTATATGGCACCAGGGTAACTCACTTGGGGCCAGGGTGTACATATAAAGGGGCTAGGATATCTCACTTGGGGTCAAGGAGTACATATAAAGGGGCTAGGATAACTCACTTGCGGTCAGAGAATACATATAATGTGGCTAGGATAACTCACTTGGGTCAGGAAGTACTTATAAAGAGGCTAGGGTAACTCACTTGCGGTCAGAGAGTACATATAAGTGGGCTAGGATAACTCACTTGGATTCAGGGAGTACATATATTGGGGCTAGGATAACTCACTTGCGGTCAGAGAGTACATATAAAGGGGCTAGGATAACTCACTTGGGGTGAGGGAGTACTTATATAGGGGCTAGGGTAGCTCACTTGGGGTCAGGGAGAACATTTATGTGACTAAGGTATCACACTGGGGGTCAGGGAGTACTTATATGGGACCAGGGTAACTCATTTGGGCCAGGGTGTACTTATAAAGGGGATAGGGTAACGCACTTGGGGTCAAGGAGTAGTTATAAGGGACTAGGGTAACTCACTTGGTGTCTGGGAGTACATATAAAGGGGCTAGGATAACTCACTTGCGGTCCGGGAATACTTATAAAGGGGCTATGGTAACTCACTTGGGATCAAGGAATACTACTATGGGACTAGGATAACTCACTTGCAGACAGAGAGTACATTTAAAGGGGCTAGGATAACTCACTTGGGGTCAGGGAGTACTTATAAAGGGGCAATGGTAACTCACTTGGGGTCAAGGAGTACTACTATGGGACTAGGATAACTCACTTGCCGTCAGAGAATACATATAAAGGGGCTAGGATAACTCACTTTGGGTCAGGGAGTACTTATAAAGGGGCTATGGTAACTCACTTGGGGTCAGGGAGTACTACTATGGGACTAGGGTAACTCACTGGCGGTTAGAGAGTACTTATAATCGGGCTAGGATAACTCACTTGGGGTCAAGGAGTACTTATAAAGGTGATATTGTAACTCACTTGGGGTCAGGGAGTACTTATAAAGGGGTTAGGTTAACTCACTTTGGTTCAAGGAGTACTTATATGGGACTAGGGTAACTCACTTGGAGTCTGTGAGTACTTATATGGCACCAGGGTAACTCACTTGGGGCCAGGGTGTACTTATTAAAGGGCTAGGGTAACTCTCTTGGGGTCAGGGAGTACTTATAAGGGAATAGGGTAACTCACTTGGGGTCTGGGAGTACATATAAAGCGGCTAGGATAACTCACTTGGGTCAGGGTGTACTTATAAAGAAGCTAGGTAACTCACTTGCGGACAGAGAGTACATATAAGTGGGCTAGGATAACTCACTTGGGTTCAGGGAGTACATATAATGGGGCTAGGATAACTCACTTGCGGTCAGAGAGTACATATAAAGGGGCTAGGATAACTCACTTGGGGTGAGGGAGTACATTTATGTGACTAAAGTATCACACTGGGGGTCAGATAGTACTTATAAAGTTGCTACGGTGACTCATTTGGGGTCAGGGAGTACCTCAATGGGACTAGGGTAACTCACTTGTGTTCAGGGAATACATATATGAAACTAGGGTAACACACTTGGGTTCAGGGAGTACTTACATGGAACTAGGGTAACACACTTGGGGTCAGGGAGTACTTATAAAGTGGTTTGAATAACTCACTTGCGGTCAGAGAGTACATATTAGGGGATAGGATAACTCACTGGGGGTCAGGGAGTACTTATAAAGGGGCTAGGGTAACTCTCTTTGGGTCGAGGAGTACTTATATTGGACTAGGCTAACTCACTTGGTGTCTGGGAGTACTTATATGGGATCAGGGTAACTCACTTGGGGTCTGGGAGTACATATAAAGGGGCTAGGATAACTCACTTGCGGTCAGAGAGTACATATAAATGGGCTAGGATAACTCACTTGCGGTCAGAGAGTACATATAAAGGGGCTAGGATAACTCACTTGGGGTCAGGGAGTACTTATAGAGGGGCTATTATAACTCACTTGGGGTCAGGAAGTACTACTATGGGACTAGGGTAACTCACTTGCGGTTAGAGAGTACTTATAAACGGGCTAGGATAACTCACTTGGGATCAAGGAGTACTTATAAAGGGGTTAGGTTAACTCACTTTGGTTCAAGGAGTACTTATATGGGACTAGGGTAACTCACTTGGGGCCAGGGTGTACTTATTAAAGGGCTAGGGTAACTCTCTTGGGGTCAGGGAGTACTTATAAGGGACTAGGGTAACTCACTTGGGGTCTGGGAGTACATATAAAGCGGCTAGGATAATTCACTGGGGGTCAGGGAGTACTTATAAAGGGGCTATGGTAACTCACTTGGGGCCAGGGATTACTAATATGACACTAGGGTAACACACTTGGGGTCAGGGAGTACTTATAAAGGAGCTAGGATAACTCACTTGCGGTCAGAGAGTACATATAAAGGGGCTAGGATATCTCACTTGGGGTCAAGGAGTACATATAAAGGGGCTAGGATAACTCACTTGCGGTCAGGAAATACATATAATGTGGCTAGGATAACTCACTTGGGTCAGGAAGTACTTATAAAGAGGCTAGGGTAACTCACTTGCGGTCAGAGAGTACATATAAGTGGGCTAGGATAACTCACTTGGATTCAGGGAGTACATATATTGGGGCTAGGATAACTCACTTGCGGTCAGAGAGTACATATAAAGGGGCTAGGATAACTCACTTGGGGTGAGGGAGTACTTATATAGGGGCTAGGGTAGCTCACTTGGGGTCAGGGAGAACATTTATGTGACTAAGGTATCACACTGGGGGTCAGGGAGTACTTATATGGGACCAGGGTAACTCATTTGGGCCAGGGTGTACTTATAAAGGGGATAGGGTAACGCACTTGGGGTCAAGGAGTAGTTATAAGGGACTAGGGTAACTCACTTGGTGTCTGGGAGTACATATAAAGGGGCTAGGATAACTCACTTGCGGTCCGGGAATACTTATAAAGGGGCTATGGTAACTCACTTGGGATCAAGGAATACTACTATGGGACTAGGATAACTCACTTGCAGACAGAGAGTACATTTAAAGGGGCTAGGATAACTCACTTGCCGTCAGAGAATACATATAAAGGGGCTAGGATAACTCACTTTGGGTCAGGGAGTACTTATAAAGGGGCTATGGTAACTCACTTGGGGTCAGGGAGTACTACTATGGGACTAGGGTAACTCACTGGCGGTTAGAGAGTACTTATAATCGGGCTAGGATAACTCACTTGGGGTCAAGGAGTACTTATAAAGGTGATATTGTAACTCACTTGGGGTCAGGGAGTACTTATAAAGGGGTTAGGTTAACTCACTTTGGTTCAAGGAGTACTTATATGGGACTAGGGTAACTCACTTGGAGTCTGTGAGTACTTATATGGCACCAGGGTAACTCACTTGGGGCCAGGGTGTACTTATTAAAGGGCTAGGGTAACTCTCTTGGGGTCAGGGAGTACTTATAAGGGACTAGGGTAACTCACTTGGGGTCTGGGAGTACATATAAAGCGGCTAGGATAACTCACTTGGGTCAGGGTGTACTTATAAAGAAGCTAGGTAACTCACTTGCGGACAGAGAGTACATATAAGTGGGCTAGGATAACTCACTTGGGTTCAGGGAGTACATATAATGGGGCTAGGATAACTCACTTGCGGTCAGAGAGTACATATAAAGGGGCTAGGATAACTCACTTGGGGTGAGGGAGTACATTTATGTGACTAAAGTATCACACTGGGGGTCAGATAGTACTTATAAAGTTGCTACGGTGACTCATTTGGGGTCAGGGAGTACCTCAATGGGACTAGGGTAACTCACTTGTGTTCAGGGAATACATATATGAAACTAGGGTAACACACTTGGGTTCAGGGAGTACTTACATGGAACTAGGGTAACACACTTGGGGTCAGGGAGTACTTATAAAGTGGTTTGAATAACTCACTTGCGGTCAGAGAGTACATATTAGGGGATAGGATAACTCACTGGGGGTCAGGGAGTACTTATAAAGGGGCTAGGGTAACTCTCTTTGGGTCGAGGAGTACTTATATTGGACTAGGCTAACTCACTTGGTGTCTGGGAGTACTTATATGGGATCAGGGTAACTCACTTGGGGTCTGGGAGTACATATAAAGGGGCTAGGATAACTCACTTGCGGTCAGAGAGTACATATAAATGGGCTAGGGTAACTCACTTGTGGTCAGAGAGTACATATAAGTGGGCTAGGATAACTCACTTGGGTTCAGGGAGTTCTTATATGGGACTAGGGTAATTCACTTGCGGTCAGAGTGTACATATAAAGGAGATAGGATAACCCACTTGGATTCAGGGAATACATATATGGGACTAGGGTAACTTACTTGCGGTCAGAGAGTACATATAAAGGGGATAGGATAACTCACTTGGGGTCAGGGAGTACTCATAAAGGGGCTAAGGTAACACACTTGGGTTCAGGGAGTACTTATATGAGACTAGGATAACACACTTGGGGTCAGGGAGTACTTATAAAGGGGCTATGGTACCTCACTTGGGGTCAGGGAGTACTTATATGGGACTAGGGTAACTCACTTGCGGTCAGGGAGTACTTATAAAGGGGCTAGGGTCACTCTTTGGGTCAAGGAGTACTTATATTGGACTGGGCTAACCCACTAGGTGTCTGGGAGTACTTATAAGGGACTAGGGTAACTCACTTGGTGTCTGGGAGTACATATAAAGGGACTAGGATAACTCACTTGCGGTCAGAGAGTACATATAAAGGGGCTAGGATAACTCACTTGAGGTCCGGGAATACTTATAAAGGGGCTATGGTAACTCACTTGGGATCAAGGAATACTACTATGGGACTAGGATAACTCACTTGCAGACAGAGAGTACATTTAAAGGGGCTAGGATAACTCACTTGGGGTCAGGGAGTACTTATAAAGGGGCAATGGTAACTCACTTGGGGTCAAGGAGTACTACTATGGGACTAGGATAACTCACTTGCCGTCAGAGAGTACATATAAAGGGGATAGGATAACTCACTTGGGGTCAGGGAGTACTTATAAAGGGGCTATGGTAACTCACTTGGGGTCAGGGAGTACTACTATGGGACTAGGGTAACTCACTGGCGGTTAGAGAGTACTTATAATCGGGCTAGGATAACTCACTTGGGGTCAAGGAGTACTTATAAAGGTGATATTGTAACTCACTTGGGGTCAGGGAGTACTTATAAAGGGGTTAGGTTAACTCACTTTGGTTAAAGGAGTACTTATATGGGACTAGGGTAACTCACTTGGAGTCTGTGAGTACTTATATGGGACCAGGGTAACTCACTTGGGGCCAGGGTGTACTTATTAAAGGGCTAGGGTAACTCTCTTGAGGTCAGGGAGTACTTATAAGGGACTAGGGTAACTCACTTGGGGTCTGGGAGTACATATAAAGCGGCTAGGATAACTCACTTGGGTCAGGGTGTACTTATAAAGTGGTTTGCATAACTCACTTGCGGTCAGAGAGTACATATTAGGGGACAAGATAACTCACTGGGGGGCAGGGAGTACTTATAAAGGGGCTAGGGTAACTCTCTTTGGGTCAAGGAGTACTTATATTGGACTAGGCTAACTCACTTGGTGTCTGGGAGTACTTATATGGGATCAGGGTAACTCACTTGGGGTCTGGGAGTACATATAAAGGGGCTAGGATAACTCACTTGCGGTCAGGGAGTACTTATATGGGACTAGGGTAACACACTTTGGATCAAGGAGTAATGATATGGGACTAGGGTAACTCAATTGGTGTCTGTGAGTACTTATATGGGACCAGGGTAACTCAATTGGGGCCAGGGAGTACTTATAAAGAGGCTAGGATAACTCACTTGCGGTCAGAGAGTACATATAAAGGGGCTAGGATAACTCACTTGGGGTCAGGGAGTACTTATAGAGGGGCTATTGTAACTCACTTGGGGTCAGGAAGTACTACTATGGGACTAGGGTAACTCACTTGCGGTTAGAGAGTACTTATAAACGGGCTAGGATAACTCACTTGGGATCAAGGAGTACTTATAAAGGGGTTAGGTTAACTCACTTTGGTTCAAGGAGTACTTATATGGGACTAGGGTAACTCACTTGGGGCCAGGGTGTACTTATTAAAGGGCTAGGGTAACTCTCTTGGGGTCAGGGAGTACTTATAAGGGACTAGGGTAACTCTCTTGGGGTCTGGGAGTACATATAAAGCGGCTAGGATAATTCACTGGGGGTCAGGGAGTACTTATAAAGGGGCTATGGTAACTCACTTGGGGCCAGGGATTACTAATATGACACTAGGGTAACACACTTGGGGTCAGGGAGTACTTATAAAGGAGCTAGGATAACTCACTTGCGGTCAGAGAGTACATATAAAGGGGCTAGGATATTTCACTTGGGGTCAGGGAGTACATATAAAGGGGCTAGGATAACTCACTTGCGGTCAGAGAATACATATAAAGGGGCTAGGATAACTCACTTGGGTCAGGAAAGTACTTATAAAGAGGCTAGGGTAACTCACTTGCGGTCAGAGAGTACATATAAGTGGGCTAGGATAACTCACTTGGATTCAGGGAGTACATATATTGGGGCTAGGATAACTCACTTGCGGTCAGAGAGTACATATAAAGGGGCTAGGATAACTCACTTGGGGTGAGGGAGTACTTATATAGGGGCTAGGGTAGCTCACTTGGGGTCAGGGAGAACATTTATGTGACTAAGGTATCACACTGGGGGTCAGGGAGTATTTATATGGGACCAGGGTAACTCATTTGGGCCAGGGTGTACTTATAAAGGGGCTATGGTAACTCACTTGGGGTCAGGGAGTACTACTATGGGACTAGGGTAACTCACTGGCGGTTAGAGAGTACTTATAATCGGGCTAGGATAACTCACTTGGGGTCAAGGAGTACTTATAAAGGTGATATTGTAACTCACTTGGGGTCAGGGAGTACTTATAAAGGGGTTAGGTTAACTCACTTTGGTTAAAGGAGTACTTATATGGGACTAGGGTAACTCACTTGGAGTCTGTGAGTACTTATATGGGACCAGGGTAACTCACTTGGGGCCAGGGTGTACTTATTAAAGGGCTAGGGTAACTCTCTTGAGGTCAGGGAGTACTTATAAGGGACTAGGGTAACTCACTTGGGGTCTGGGAGTACATATAAAGCGGCTAGGATAACTCACTTGGGTCAGGGTGTACTTATAAAGTGGTTTGCATAACTCACTTGCGGTCAGAGAGTACATATTAGGGGACAAGATAACTCACTGGGGGGCAGGGAGTACTTATAAAGGGGCTAGGGTAACTCTCTTTGGGTCAAGGAGTACTTATATTGGACTAGGCTAACTCACTTGGTGTCTGGGAGTACTTATATGGGATCAGGGTAACTCACTTGGGGTCTGGGAGTACATATAAAGGGGCTAGGATAACTCACTTGCGGTCAGGGAGTACTTATATGGGACTAGGGTAACACACTTTGGATCAAGGAGTAATGATATGGGACTAGGGTAACTCAATTGGTGTCTGTGAGTACTTATATGGGACCAGGGTAACTCAATTGGGGCCAGGGAGTACTTATAAAGAGGCTAGGATAACTCACTTGCGGTCAGAGAGTACATATAAAGGGGCTAGGATAACTCACTTGGGGTCAGGGAGTACTTATAGAGGGGCTATTGTAACTCACTTGGGGTCAGGAAGTACTACTATGGGACTAGGGTAACTCACTTGCGGTTAGAGAGTACTTATAAACGGGCTAGGATAACTCACTTGGGATCAAGGAGTACTTATAAAGGGGTTAGGTTAACTCACTTTGGTTCAAGGAGTACTTATATGGGACTAGGGTAACTCACTTGGAGTCTGTGAGTACTTATATGGGACCAGGGTAACTCACTTGGGGCCAGGGTGTACTTATTAAAGGGCTAGGGTAACTCTCTTGAGGTCAGGGAGTACTTATAAGGGACTAGGGTAACTCACTTGGGGTCTGGGAGTACATATAAAGCGGCTAGGATAACTCACTTGGGTCAGGGTGTACTTATAAAGTGGTTTGCATAACTCACTTGCGGTCAGAGAGTACATATTAGGGGACAAGATAACTCACTGGGGGGCAGGGAGTACTTATAAAGGGGCTAGGGTAACTCTCTTTGGGTCAAGGAGTACTTATATTGGACTAGGCTAACTCACTTGGTGTCTGGGAGTACTTATATGGGATCAGGGTAACTCACTTGGGGTCTGGGAGTACATATAAAGGGGCTAGGATAACTCACTTGCGGTCAGGGAGTACTTATATGGGACTAGGGTAACACACTTTGGATCAAGGAGTAATGATATGGGACTAGGGTAACTCAATTGGTGTCTGTGAGTACTTATATGGGACCAGGGTAACTCAATTGGGGCCAGGGAGTACTTATAAAGAGGCTAGGATAACTCACTTGCGGTCAGAGAGTACATATAAAGGGGCTAGGATAACTCACTTGGGGTCAGGGAGTACTTATAGAGGGGCTATTGTAACTCACTTGGGGTCAGGAAGTACTACTATGGGACTAGGGTAACTCACTTGCGGTTAGAGAGTACTTATAAACGGGCTAGGATAACTCACTTGGGATCAAGGAGTACTTATAAAGGGGTTAGGTTAACTCACTTTGGTTCAAGGAGTACTTATATGGGACTAGGGTAACTCACTTGGGGCCAGGGTGTACTTATTAAAGGGCTAGGGTAACTCTCTTGGGGTCAGGGAGTACTTATAAGGGACTAGGGTAACTCTCTTGGGGTCTGGGAGTACATATAAAGCGGCTAGGATAATTCACTGGGGGTCAGGGAGTACTTATAAAGGGGCTATGGTAACTCACTTGGGGCCAGGGATTACTAATATGACACTAGGGTAACACACTTGGGGTCAGGGAGTACTTATAAAGGAGCTAGGATAACTCACTTGCGGTCAGAGAGTACATATAAAGGGGCTAGGATATTTCACTTGGGGTCAGGGAGTACATATAAAGGGGCTAGGATAACTCACTTGCGGTCAGAGAATACATATAAAGGGGCTAGGATAACTCACTTGGGTCAGGAAGTACTTATAAAGAGGCTAGGGTAACTCACTTGCGGTCAGAGAGTACATATAAGTGGGCTAGGATAACTCACTTGGATTCAGGGAGTACATATATTGGGGCTAGGATAACTCACTTGCGGTCAGAGAGTACATATAAAGGGGCTAGGATAACTCACTTGGGGTGAGGGAGTACTTATATAGGGGCTAGGGTAGCTCACTTGGGGTCAGGGAGAACATTTATGTGACTAAGGTATCACACTGGGGGTCAGGGAGTATTTATATGGGACCAGGGTAACTCATTTGGGCCAGGGTGTACTTATAAAGGGGATAGGGTAACGCACTTGGGGTCAAGGAGTAGTTATAAGGGACTAGGGTAACTCACTTGGTGTCTGGGAGTACATATAAAGGGGCTAGGATAACTCACTTGCGGTCAGAGAGTACATATAAAGGGGCTAGGATAACTCACTTGAGGTCCGGGAATACTTATAAAGGGGCTATGGTAACTCACTTGGGATCAAGGAATACTACTATGGGACTAGGATAACTCACTTGCAGACAGAGAGTACATTTAAAGGGGCTAGGATAACTCACTTGGGGTCAGGGAGTACTTATAAAGGGGCAATGGTAACTCACTTGGGGTCAAGGAGTACTACTATGGGACTAGGATAACTCACTTGCCGTCAGAGAGTACATATAAAGGGGATAGGATAACTCACTTGGGGTCAGGGAGTACTTATAAAGGGGCTATGGTAACTCACTTGGGGTCAGGGAGTACTACTATGGGACTAGGGTAACTCACTGGCGGTTAGAGAGTACTTATAATCGGGCTAGGATAACTCACTTGGGGTCAAGGAGTACTTATAAAGGTGATATTGTAACTCACTTGGGGTCAGGGAGTACTTATAAAGGGGTTAGGTTAACTCACTTTGGTTCAAGGAGTACTTATATGGGACTAGGGTAACTCACTTGGAGTCTGTGAGTACTTATATGGGACCAGGGTAACTCACTTGGGGCCAGGGTGTACTTATTAAAGGGCTAGGGTAACTCTCTTGAGGTCAGGGAGTACTTATAAGGGACTAGGGTAACTCACTTGGGGTCTGGGAGTACATATAAAGCGGCTAGGATAACTCACTTGGGTCAGGGTGTACTTATAAAGTGGTTTGCATAACTCACTTGCGGTCAGAGAGTACATATTAGTTGACAGGATAACTCACTGGGGGGCAGGGAGTACTTATAAAGGGGCTAGGGTAACTCTCTTTGGGTCAAGGAGTACTTATATTGGACTAGGCTAACTCACTTGGTGTCTGGGAGTACTTATATGGGATCAGGGTAACTCACTTGGGGTCTGGGAGTACATATAAAGGGGCTAGGATAACTCACTTGCGGTCAGAGAGTACATATAAAGGGGCTAGGATAACTCACTTGGTGTCTGGGAGTACTTATATGGGATCAGGGTAACTTACTTGGGGTCTGGGAGTACATATAAAGGGGCTAGGATAACTCACTTGGGGTCAGTGAGTACTTATATGGGACCAGGGTAACTCACTTGCGGCCAGGGTGTATTTATAAAGGGGATAGGCTAACTCACTTGGGGTCAGGTAGTAGTTATAAGGGACTAGGGTAATTCTTTGGGGGTCAGGGGGTACTTATAAAGGGGCTATGGTAACTCACTTTGGGTTAGGGAGTATTTATATGGGATTAGGGTAACTCACTTGCGCTCAGAGAGTACATATAAAAGGGCTAGGATAACTCACTTGTGGTCAGGGAGTACTTATATGGGACTAGGGTAACTCACTTGGTGTCTGTGAGTACTTATATGGGACCAGGGTAACTCACTTGGGGCCAGGGTGTAGTTATTAAAGGGCTAGGGTAACTTTCTTGGGGTCAGGGAGTACTTATAAGGGACTAGGGTAACTCACTTGGGGTCAGGGAGTACATATAAAGTGGCTAGGATAACTCACTTGCTGTCAGAGAGTAAATATAAAGTGGCTAGGATAACTCACTTGGGGTCAGGGAGTACATTTATGGGACTAAGGTAACACATTTGGGGTCAGGGAGTACTTATAAAGGGGCTAGGGTAACTCACTTTGCGGTCAGAGAGTACATATAAAGGGGCTAGGATAACTCACTTGGGGTCAGGAAGTACTTATATAGGGGCTAGTTTAACTCACTTGGAGTCAGGGAGTACTTCGATGGGACTAGGATAACTCACTTGGGGTCAGGGGGTGCATTTATGTGACTAAGGTAACACACTTGGGGTCAGGGAGAACTTATAAAGGTGCTACGGTGACTCATTTGGGGTCAGGGAGTACCTCTATGGGACTAGGGTAACTCACTTGTGTTCAGGGAATACATATATGAAACTAGGGTAACACACTTGGGATCAGGGAGTACTTATAAAGGAGCTAGGATAACTCACTTGGGGTCAGGGAGTACATATAAAGGGGCTAGGATAACTCACTTGCGGTCAGAGAGTATATATAAAGGGGCTAGGATAACTCACTTGAGGTCAGGGAGTACTTATAAAGGGGCTATAGTAACTCACTTGGGGTCAGGAAGTACTTATAAAGGGGTTAGGTTAACTCACTTTGGTCCAAGGAGTACTTATATGGGACTAGGGTAACTCACTTGGAGTCTGTGAGTACTTATATGGGACCAGAGTAACTCACTTGGGGCCAGGGAGTACTTATAAAGGGGCTAGGGTCACTCTTTGGGTCAAGGAGTACTTATATTGGACTAGGGTAACTCACTTGGGGTCAGGGAGTACATATAAAGCGGCTAGGATAACTCACTTGTGGTCAGAGAGTACATATAAAAGGGCTAGGATAACTCACTTGGGGTCAGGGAGTACTTATAAAGGGGCAATGGTAACTCACTTGGGGTCAAGGAGTACTACTATGGGACTAGGATAACTCACTTGCCGTCAGAGAGTACATATAAAGGGGCTAGGATAACTCACGTGGGGTAAGGGGGGTACTTATAAAGGGGCTATGGTAACTCACTTGGGGTCAGGGAGTACTACTATGGGACTAGGGTAACTCACTTGCGGTTAGAGAGTACTTATAAACGGGCTAGGATAACTCACTTGGGGTCAAGGAGTACTTATAAAGGTGATATTGTAACTCACTTGGTGTCAGGGAGTACTTATAAAGGGGTTAGGTTAACTCACTTTGGTCCAAGGAGTACTTATATGGGACTAGGGTAACTCACTTGGAGTCTGTGAGTACTTATATGGGACCAGAGTAACTCACTTGGGGCCAGGGTGTACTTATTAAAGGGCTAGGGTAACTCTCTTGGGGTCAGGGTGTACATATAAGGGACTAGGGTAACTCACTTGGGGTCTGGGAGTACTTATAAAGGGGCTAGAGTAACTCACTTGTGGTCAGAGAGAGTACATATAAGTGGGCTAGGATAACTCACTTGGGTTCAGGGAGTTCTTATATGGGACTAGGGTAATTCACTTGCGGTCAGAGAGTACATATAAAGGGGATAGGATAACTCACTTGGGGTCAGGGAGTACATATATGGGACTAGGGTAACTTACTTGCGGTCAGGGAGTACTTATAAAGGGGCTAGGGTCACTCTTTGGGTCAAGGAGTACTTATATTGGACTAGGCTAACCCACTAGGTGTCTGGGAGTACTTATATGGGACCAGGGTAACTCACTTGGGGTCAGGGTGTAATTATAAAGGGGATAGGGTAATTCACTAGGGGTCAGGGAGTACTTATAAAGGGGCTATAGTAACTCCCTTGGGGTCAGGAAGTACTTATTTGGGACTAGGGTACTCACTTGAGGTCAGAGAGTACATATAAAGGGGCTAGGATAACTCACTTGGGGTCAGGGAGTACTTATAAAAGGGCTAAGGTAACTCACTTGTGGTCAGAGAGTACATATAAGTGGGCTAGGATAACTCACTTGGGTTCAGGGTGTACTTATAAAGGGGATAGGGTAACTCACTTGGGGTCAAGGAGTAGTTATAAGGGACTAGGGTAACTCACTTGGTGTCTGGGAGTACATATAAAGGGGCTAGGATAACTCACTTGCGGTCAGAGAGTACATATAAAGGGGCTAGGATAACTCACTTGGTGTCTGGGAGTACTTATATGGGATCAGGGTAACTTACTTGGGGTCTGGGAGTACATATAAAGGGGCTAGGATAACTCACTTGGGGTCAGTGAGTACTTATATGGGACCAGGGTAACTCACTTGGGGCCAGGGTGTACTTATAAAGGGGATAGGCTAACTCACTTGGGGTCAGGTAGTAGTTATAAGGGACTAGGGTAATTCTTTGGGGGTCAGGGGGTACTTATAAAGGGGCTATGGTAACTCACTTTGGGTTAGGGAGTATTTATATGGGATTAGGGTAACTCACTTGCGCTCAGAGAGTACATATAAAAGGGCTAGGATAACTCACTTGTGGTCAGGGAGTACTTATATGGGACTAGGGTAACTCACTTGGTGTCTGTAAGTACTTATATGGGACCAGGGTAACTCACTTGGGGCCAGGGTGTAGTTATTAAAGGGCTAGGGTAACTTTCTTGGGGTCAGGGAGTACTTATAAGGGACTAGGGTAACTCACTTAGGGTCAGGGAGTACATATAAAGTGGCTAGGATAACTCACTTGCTGTCAGAGAGTAAATATAAAGGGGCTAGGATAACTCACTTGGGGTCAGGGAGTACATTTATGGGACTAAGGTAACACATTTGGGGTCAGGGAGTACTTATAAAGGGGCTAGGGTAACTCACTTTGCGGTCAGAGAGTACATATAAAGGGGCTAGGATAACTCACTTGGGGTCAGGAAGTACTTATATAGGGGCTAGTTTAACTCACTTGGAGTCAGGGAGTACTTCGATGGGACTAGGATAACTCACTTGGGGTCAGGGGGTGCATTTATGTGACTAAGGTAACACACTTGGGGTCAGGGAGAACTTATAAAGGTGCTACGGTGACTCATTTGGGGTCAGGGAGTACCTCTATGGGACTAGGGTAACTCACTTGTGTTCAGGGAATACATATATGAAACTAGGGTAACACACTTGGGATCAGGGAGTACTTATAAAGGAGCTAGGATAACTCACTTGGGGTCAGGGAGTACATATAAAGGGGCTAGGATAACTCACTTGCGGTCAGAGAGTATATATAAAGGGACTAGGATAACTCACTTGAGGTCAGGGAGTACTTATAAAGGGGCTATAGTAACTCACTTGGGGTCAGGAAGTACTTATAAAGGGGTTAGGTTAACTCACTTTGGTCCAAGGAGTACTTATATGGGACTAGGGTAACTCACTTGGAGTCTGTGAGTACTTATATGGGACCAGAGTAACTCACTTGGGGCCAGGGAGTACTTATAAAGGGGCTAGGGTCACTCTTTGGGTCAAGGAGTACTTATATTGGACTAGGGTAACTCACTTGGGGTCAGGGAGTACATATAAAGCGGCTAGGATAACTCACTTGTGGTCAGAGAGTACATATAAAAGGGCTAGGATAACTCACTTGGGGTCAGGGAGTACTTATAAAGGGGCAATGGTAACTCACTTGGGGTCAAGGAGTACTACTATGGGACTAGGATAACTCACTTGCCGTCAGAGAGTACATATAAAGGGGCTAGGATAACTCACGTGGGGTAAGGGGGTACTTATAAAGGGGCTATGGTAACTCACTTGGGGTCAGGGAGTACTACTATGGGACTAGGGTAACTCATTTGCGGTTAGAGAGTACTTATAAACGGGCTAGGATAACTCACTTGGGGTCAAGGAGTACTTATAAAGGTGATATTGTAACTCACTTGGTGTCAGGGAGTACTTATAAAGGGGTTAGGTTAACTCACTTTGGTCCAAGGAGTACTTATATGGGACTAGGGTAACTCACTTGGAGTCTATGAGTACTTATATGGGACCAGAGTAACTCACTTGGGGCCAGGGTGTACTTATTAAAGGGCTAGGGTAACTCTCTTGGGGTCAGGGTGTACATATAAGGGACTAGGGTAACTCACTTGGGGTCTGGGAGTACATATAAAGCGGCTAGGATAACTCACATGGGGTCAGGGAGTACTTATAAAGGGGCTAGGGTAACTCACTTGTGGTCAGAGAGTACATATAAGTGGGCTAGGATAACTCACTTGGGGTCAGGGAGTACATATATGGGACTAGGGTAATTTACTTGCGGTCAGGGAGTACTTATAAAGGGGCTAGGGTCACTCTTTGGGTCAAGGAGTACTTATATTGGACTAGGCTAACCCACTAGGTGTCTGGGAGTACTTATATGGGACCAGGGTAACTCACTTGGGGTCAGGGTGTAATTATAAAGGGGATAGGGTAATTCACTAGGGGTCAGGGAGTACTTATAAAGGGGCTATAGTAACTCCCTTGGGGTCAGGAAGTACTTATAAGGGACTAGGGTAACTCACTTAGGGTCAGGGAGTACATATAAAGTGGCTAGGATAACTCACTTGCTGTCAGAGAGTAAATATAAAGGGGCTAGGATAACTCACTTGGGGTCAGGGAGTACATTTATGGGACTAAGGTAACACATTTGGGGTCAGGGAGTACTTATAAAGGGGCTAGGGTAACTCACTTTGCGGTCAGAGAGTACATATAAAGGGGCTAGGATAACTCACTTGGGGTCAGGAAGTACTTATATAGGGGCTAGTTTAACTCACTTGGAGTCAGGGAGTACTTCGATGGGACTAGGATAACTCACTTGGGGTCAGGGGGTGCATTTATGTGACTAAGGTAACACACTTGGGGTCAGGGAGAACTTATAAAGGTGCTACGGTGACTCATTTGGGGTCAGGGAGTACCTCTATGGGACTAGGGTAACTCACTTGTGTTCAGGGAATACATATATGAAACTAGGGTAACACACTTGGGATCAGGGAGTACTTATAAAGGAGCTAGGATAACTCACTTGGGGTCAGGGAGTACATATAAAGGGGCTAGGATAACTCACTTGCGGTCAGAGAGTATATATAAAGGGACTAGGATAACTCACTTGAGGTCAGGGAGTACTTATAAAGGGGCTATAGTAACTCACTTGGGGTCAGGAAGTACTTATAAAGGGGTTAGGTTAACTCACTTTGGTCCAAGGAGTACTTATATGGGACTAGGGTAACTCACTTGGAGTCTGTGAGTACTTATATGGGACCAGAGTAACTCACTTGGGGCCAGGGAGTACTTATAAAGGGGCTAGGGTCACTCTTTGGGTCAAGGAGTACTTATATTGGACTAGGGTAACTCACTTGGGGTCAGGGAGTACATATAAAGCGGCTAGGATAACTCACTTGTGGTCAGAGAGTACATATAAAAGGGCTAGGATAACTCACTTGGGGTCAGGGAGTACTTATAAAGGGGCAATGGTAACTCACTTGGGGTCAAGGAGTACTACTATGGGACTAGGATAACTCACTTGCCGTCAGAGAGTACATATAAAGGGGCTAGGATAACTCACGTGGGGTAAGGGGGTACTTATAAAGGGGCTATGGTAACTCACTTGGGGTCAGGGAGTACTACTATGGGACTAGGGTAACTCATTTGCGGTTAGAGAGTACTTATAAACGGGCTAGGATAACTCACTTGGGGTCAAGGAGTACTTATAAAGGTGATATTGTAACTCACTTGGTGTCAGGGAGTACTTATAAAGGGGTTAGGTTAACTCACTTTGGTCCAAGGAGTACTTATATGGGACTAGGGTAACTCACTTGGAGTCTATGAGTACTTATATGGGACCAGAGTAACTCACTTGGGGCCAGGGTGTACTTATTAAAGGGCTAGGGTAACTCTCTTGGGGTCAGGGTGTACATATAAGGGACTAGGGTAACTCACTTGGGGTCTGGGAGTACATATAAAGCGGCTAGGATAACTCACATGGGGTCAGGGAGTACTTATAAAGGGGCTAGGGTAACTCACTTGTGGTCAGAGAGTACATATAAAGGGGCTAGGATAACTCACTTGGGGTCAGGGAGTACTTATAAAAGGGCTAAGGTAACTCACTTGTGGTCAGAGAGTACATATAAGTGGGCTAGGATAACTCACTTGGGTTCAGGGAGTTCTTATATGGGACTAGGGTAATTCACTTGCGGTCAGAGAGTACATATAAAGGAGATAGGATAACCCACTTGAGGTCAGGGAGTACATATATGGGACTAGGGTAATTTACTTGCGGTCAGGGAGTACTTATAAAGGGGCTAGGGTCACTCTTTGGGTCAAGGAGTACTTATATTGGACTAGGCTAACCCACTAGGTGTCTGGGAGTACTTATATGGGACCAGGGTAACTCACTTGGGGTCAGGGTGTAATTATAAAGGGGATAGGGTAATTCACTAGGGGTCAGGGAGTACTTATAAAGGGGCTATAGTAACTCCCTTGGGGTCAGGAAGTACTTATTTGGGACTAGGGTACTCACTTGAGGTCAGAGAGTACATATAAAGGGGCTAGGATAACTCACTTGGGGTCAGGGAGTACTTATAAAAGGGCTAAGGTAACTCACTTGTGGTCAGAGAGTACATATAAGTGGGCTAGGATAACTCACTTGGGTTCAGGGAGTTCTTATATGGGACTAGGGTAATTCACTTGCGGTCAGAGAGTACATATAAAGGAGATAGGATAACCCACTTGAGGTCAGGGAGTACATATATGGGACTAGGGTAACTTACTTGCGGTCAGAGAGTACATATAAAGGGGATAGGATAACTCACTTGGGGTCAGGGAGTACTCATAAAGGGGCTAAGGTAACACACTTGGGTTCAGGGAGTACTTATATGAGACTAGGATAACACACTTGGGGTCAGGGAGTACTTATAAAGGGGCTATGGTACCTCACTTGGGGTCAGGGAGTACTTATATGGGACTAGGGTAACTCACTTGCGGTCAGGGAGTACTTATAAAGGGGCTAGGGTCACTCTTTGGGTCAAGGAGTACTTATATTGAACTGGGCTAACCCACTAGATGTCTGGGAGTACTTAAAAGGGACCAGGGTAACTCACTTGGGGCCAGGGTGTACTTATAAAGGGGATAGGGTAACTCACTTGGGGTCAAGGAGTAGTTATAAGGGACTAGGGTAACTCACTTGGTGTCTGGGAGTACATATAAAGGGGCTAGGATAACTCACTTGCGGTCAGAGAGTACATATAAAGGGGCTAGGATAACTCACTTGGTGTCTGGGAGTACTTATATGGGATCAGGGTAACTTACTTGGTGTCTGGGAGTACATATAAAGGGGCTAGGATAACTCACTTGGGGTCAGTGAGTACTTATATGGGACCAGGGTAACTCACTTGGGGCCAGGGTGTACTTATAAAGGGGATAGGCTAACTCACTTAGGGTCAGGTAGTAGTTATAAGGGACTAGGGTAATTCTTTGGGGGACAGGGAGAACTTATAAAGGGGCAATGGTAACTCACTTGTGGTCAAGGAGTACTACTATGGGACTAGGATAACTCACTTGCCGTCAGAGAGTACATATAAAGGGGATAGGATAACTCACTTGGGGTCAGGGAGTACTTATAAAGGGGCTATGGTAACTCACTTGGGGTCAGGGAGTACTACTATGGGACTAGGGTAACTCACTGGCGGTTAGAGAGTACTTATAATCGGGCTAGGATAACTCACTTGGGGTCAAGGAGTACTTATAAAGGTGATATTGTAACTCACTTGGGGTCAGGGAGTACTTATAAAGGGGTTAGGTTAACTCACTTTGGTTCAAGGAGTACTTATATGGGACTAGGGTAACTCACTTGGAGTCTGTGAGTACTTATATGGGACCAGGGTAACTCACTTGGGGCCAGGGTGTACTTATTAAAGGGCTAGGGTAACTCTCTTGGGGTCAGGGAGTACTTATAAGGGACTAGGGTAACTCACTTGGGGTCTGGGAGTACATATAAGCGGCTAGGATAACTCACTTGGGTCAGGGTGTACTTATAAAGTGGTTTGCATAACTCACTTGCGGTCAGAGAGTACATATTAGGGGATAGGATAACTCACTGGGGGTCAGGGAGTACTTATAAAGGGGCTAGGGTAACTCTCTTTGGGTCAAGGAGTACTTATATTGGACTAGGCTAACTCACTTGGTGTCTGGGAGTACTTATATGGGATCAGGGTAACTCACTTGGGGTCTGGGAGTACATATAAAGGGGCTAGGATAACTCACTTGCGGTCAGAGAGTACATATAAAGGGGCTAGGATAACTCACTTGGTGTCTGGGAGTACTTATATGGGATCAGGGTAACTTTCTTGGGGTCTGGGAGTACATATAAAGGGGCTAGGATAACTCACTTGGGGTCAGTGAGTACTTATATGGGACCAGGGTAACTCACTTGGGGCCAGGGTGTACTTATAAAGGGGATAGGCTAACTCACTTGGGGTCAGGTAGTAGTTATAAGGGACTAGGGTAATTCTTTGGGGGTCAGGGGGTACTTATAAAGGGGCTATGGTAACTCACTTTGGGTTAGGGAGTATTTATATGGGATTAGGGTAACTCACTTGCGCTCAGAGAGTACATATAAAAGGGCTAGGATAACTCACTTGTGGTCAGGGAGTACTTATATGGGACTAGGGTAACTCACTTGGTGTCTGTGAGTACTTATATGGGACCAGGGTAACTCACTTGGGGCCAGGGTGTAGTTATTAAAGGGCTAGGGTAACTTTCTTGGGGTCAGGGAGTACTTATAAGGGACTAGGGTAACTCACTTGGGGTCAGGGAGTACATATAAAGTGGCTAGGATAACTCACTTGCTGTCAGAGAGTATATATAAACGGGCTAGGATAACTCACTTGGGGTCAGGGAGTACATTTATGGGACTAAGGTAACACATTTGGGGTCAGGGAGTACTTATAAAGGGGCTAGGGTAACTCACTTTGCGGTCAGAGAGTACATATAAAGGGGCTAGGATAACTCACTTGGGGTCAGGAAGTACTTATATAGGGGCTAGTTTAACTCACTTGGAGTCAGGGAGTACTTCGATGGGACTAGGATAACTCACTTGGGGTCAGGGGGTGCATTTATGTGACTAAGGTAACACACTTGGGGTCAGGGAGAACTTATAAAGGTGCTACGGTGACTCATTTGGGGTCAGGGAGTACCTCTATGGGACTAGGGTAACTCACTTGTGTTCAGGGAATACATATATGAAACTAGGGTAACACACTTGGGATCAGGGAGTACTTATAAAGGAGCTAGGATAACTCACTTGGGGTCAGGGAGTACATATAAAGGGGCTAGGATAACTCACTTGCGGTCAGAGAGTACTTATAAAGGGGCTATAGTAACTCACTTGGGGTCAGGAAGTACTTATAAAGGGGTTAGGTTAACTCACTTTGGTCCAAGGAGTACTTATATGGGACTAGGGTAACTCACTTGGAGTCTGTGAGTACTTATATGGGACCAGAGTAACTCACTTGGGGCCAGGGAGTACTTATAAAGGGGCTAGGGTCACTCTTGTTGAAAGAGCAATCTATTTAAGTACAAGGTCTATCGAGTAGATGGCGTGAGCGGCTTCTTCTTTCTTGACAGAGGAGACCTCTAGCGTAAAAGCATTACTCAAGAAGACAAAACGGTACGAGTAATTATCAGTCCGATAAAACTGTTCGGTTCCTAATTTTGTGAACATTCAACATATAATAAAGATTTCTTTTCTAATTACTTTCTACGAGTTACTCAGTTATTTATTTATTTGAACAGGTTATGGGCCCAGGGCTTGTAACAAAGAAGGTTAAGTAGTTGAAATCTTTTGGAAAGAAGTGTTGTGGAAATCTGAAAAGTGAAGAACCAAGAAAGATGGCGGACACGGTTGAAAAGTATAGAATACCTTTGTTCGACGGAACGAATTTTCCAAACTGGAAATTTCGGTTAGAGACACTTTTAACAGAGCTGGAATTAGTAGAGCTAGTGGATGAACCGTTTACAGAGCGCGTAATATTCTTAGCTGAGGATACGAACGCTGAAAAGAAAGTCAAGGAAAAGCTACTCGAGTCGTGGGCAAAGAAGGACAGAAAATGTCGCTCACAGATAATCCAACGGATCGCGGATAGCCATCTCGAATATGTGAAAGATAAACAAACTTCGTACGAAATATGGCATTCGCTCTCGACAACATTTGAGCGGAAGGGCATTGTCGGTCAATTGTTAATACGGAAAAGGTTATTAACGATGAAATTCAATGCGACAAAAGAATCATTGGCAAGCCATTTTCTTACATTCGATAAGACGATTCGAGAGTTGAAGTCGACGGGAGCAACGCTAGAAGAAACTGATGTTGTGTGTCACCTATTACTAACGATGCCTAATGAATACGATAACGTTGTGACCGCTATTGAGACATTGAATGTTGATAATATAAATCTGAGTTTTGTTAAAACTCGTTTATTAGATGAAGAGGCAAAACGCTTTGATAGTGGAAAGAAAATTAAGAACGTTATGGAATCGTCAAACGTATTCACGGCACAGTCAAATAATAAAAGTGGAAAGGGCAACAAAAGTGAAAAATTTAAGTTCACGTGTTATAATTGTGGAAAGATAGGACATATGCGCAAGGATTGTAGAAAGCTATCAGGCAGTAAGCAAAGTACGTCGGCTAACTACACATCGAAGGACAAATGTAACGACGAAGCAGCGTTTTGTTTTTCGGCGAGTGTTGCTAGAGATAAACCTAATGAACTAAGTTTCTATCTCGATTCCGGCGCCACGGAACATATGGTAGCTGAATGTATTGGCTTGAAGAATAAAAAGAAATTAGAATATCCTATAAAAATAAAAGTAGCCAAGTCAGGAACAATTTTAGAAGCACATTTTATCGGAGAGCTCATGGTCATTAGTGAAGTGAACGGTAAGCAGAGGTTAATAACAATAAAAGATGTTCTCTCACTGAAGGGATTGGAACATAACCTTTTATCAGTTAGAAAGCTGGAATCCAATGGTTTGAAAGTCATTTTTGAAAATAAGGTGGGGACAATTGTAAAAGGTCAAGACCCACTTGCAATCGCACCGCTTGATGAGAAAGTTAATCTCTATAGGTTGAATTTTGAAGAGATAAGTGCGTTTGCAAATGTATGTACAACTAGTGACACTATTAATATTTGGCATAAAAGATTGGGTCATCTAAACTTTGAAAACATCAAAAGGCTTAGTCAAATGGATCTAGATATAAATCTGAGTAATAGTGAAGTTGCGAGTACGTGTGAAACGTGCATCGAAGGCAAGCAGACGAAAAAGCCACATAAGGAAACTCGGAAAAGAGCGACACGGCCGTTACAGCTCATACACAGCGATGTCTTTGGACAAGTAAGTCCGGTGTCCTATGACGGAAAGCGATATGTAGTATCGTTTGTTGATGACTATACACACTTTACTGCAACCTACTTAATGGAAGCTAAATCGGAAACTTTTCATTACTTCAAAGAGTTTGAAGCAATGGCAACCGCGCATTTCGGAACAAAAATTAGTCGATTTCGCTGCGACAATGGTGGTGAATATATTTCAACAGAAATGCGTGAACACTTCAAGAACAATGGAATACAGTTTGAATATACAATACGATATACGCCTCAGCAAAATGGAGTCTCTGAACGTATGAATCGTAGCATATTAGAAAGAGCTCGTTGTATGCTGTTGGGAAGTAAAGTAAATAAGATATTCTGGTCGGAAGCCGTTCGCACAGCTGTATATGTAATTAACAGAAGCCCTACAGTAGCACTTGATAACGGAGAGGTGCCTGCATCTTTATGGTATGGAGAAATACCAAAGTACAAAAAGCTGAAAGTATTTGGCTGTGCAGCGTATCTTAAAATACCAAAAGAATTAGTAGGTGGAAAGTTTGAGTCTCGAACTGAAAAGTGCATAATGATGGGCTATTGTGCGAATGGATACCGATTATGGAGTATTAATGGAAATAAAATAGTGCTTGGAAGAGATGTGCACTTTGAAGAAAATAAGTTTGAGTTTGAGTCATCCAACAGTGATGATTGGCTTTCAAGTGATGTACATGAGGAGATGGATATACCTGAAGAAAGTGCAATAAAAAAGGGAGAGGGCGAAACAGACACTGAAGGAGAAATGCCAGTTAAAACAAATCAAGATACATATCCGGAAATTCCACTTCGCAGGAGCACTCGACAAAAAGTAAAATTGAAGTACTTGGAAGACCATGCTGTTATGGCTTTGAATGCTGAAACATACGTCGAAGATGTACCTGAAACTATGGAGGAAGTACAGAAGAGCGAAAAAAGGGCGGAATGGATGGAAGCACTCAACAAGGAGTTGGATTCATTGAAAAGTAATAACACATGGACACTTGTGAATGCGCCGCCAAATGTTAATGTAATCGGTTGTAAATGGATTTTTAAATTAAAACGTGATTCTAGTGGTATTATAAGTAAGTATAAGGCTAGACTAGTTGCGAAAGGGTGTGCTCAAAGTAAGGGCTACGATTACGGTGAAACATACGCACCGGTCGCACGTCTATCGACCTTGAGAGTCTTGCTGGCGGAAATAGTAGAAAATGATCTACTTGCTCATCAGCTCGATGTTGAAAATGCATTCTTGCATGGAAACCTGCATGAGACTATATACATGAGAGTACCCCCGGGAATAAAAACGAGAGGAAATCAAGTTTGCAAAATAAATAAAGCCCTATACGGGCTCAAGCAGGCTCCCAGAGAATGGAATTTCATGTTCGATAATTATGTCAGTAGCTTGAAATTTGTAAAGTCAGATGCAGATAAATGTCTCTACATTGGTAAAAAGGAAAATGACGGTATGTTTTTACTGTTGTACGTGGATGACATAATTTTAGTTAGTAAGGATAAAGTTAGACTTATAAATGTAAAAGAGAAATTGAAAAGCAAATTTAAAATGAGAGATATGGGGGAACTGAGTACTTTCTTAGGCATAGACATTAACAGAACTAGCAAGGGCCTGTTTTTGAGTCAAAAGAATTATCTAGAACAGTTACACAAGCGATTTGATATGTACGATTGTAAACCCGTAAAGACACCAATTGAAGTTAGAGTCAACGACCTTGAAAGTGATGAGGAAAATTTAACGAATGAACCTTATAAAGAACTAGTAGGCTGCTTGCTGTATGTAACACAAACAACTAGACCGGACCTATGTTTCGCGGTTAATCACTTTAGCAGGTTCCAAAGCGATCCGAAAATTGCACACTGGAAAGGTCTAAAGCGGATTTTGCGCTACATCAAAGGTACAGTCTCTCTGGGGTTGCATTTCTGTAAAAATGGAAGCTCAACATTGGTCGGATATGCTGATGCAGATTGGGGTAGTGGAAGTGATCGTAAATCTACTTCCGGCTATGTCTTTCATCTTAATAATAATTTAATTAGTTGGGGAACAAAGTGTCAAGCTACAGTAGCACTGTCATCTACTGAAGCAGAGTATGTTGCATTGGCACATGCAGCAACTGAATTTCTGTGGTTGAAAAGTCTTCTGTCAAATTTTAAAGTACCATGTGAACCGTTTGTAATGTATGAAGACAATCAGTCCTGTATAAAGCTTTTGACGAAGCACGAACACAAAAGGCTAAAACATATAGACATAAAATATAATTTTATAAAAGATTTAGTTGAAAATAAAATAATGAACGTCAGATATGTTCCAACAGAAAATCAGTTGGCTGATGTCATGACTAAGGGGTTAACAGGTGAAAGATTTGTCAAATTGCGAACAGAAATGGGTGTAATTATGATGAATACCGAATGCATAAAGTTAGTATAAAGTATCTATGAAACACTTAGTTTGTACTTGTAGACAGATTGTAGGGGAGTGTTGAAAGAGCAATCTATTTAAGTACAAGGTCTATCGAGTAGATGGCGTGAGCGGCTTCTTCTTTCTTGACAGAGGAGACCTCTAGCGTAAAAGCATTACTCAAGAAGACAAAACGGTACGAGTAATTATCAGTCCGATAAAACTGTTCGGTTCCTAATTTTGTGAACATTCAACATATAATAAAGATTTCTTTTCTATTTACTTTCTACGAGTTACTCAGTTATTTATTTATTTGAACAACACTTTGGGTCAAGGAGTACTTATATTGGACTAGGGTAACTCACTTGGGGTCAGGGAGTACATATAAAGCGGCTAGGATAACTCACTTGCGGTCAGAGAGTATATATAAAAGGGCTAGGATAACTCACTTGGGGTCAGGGAGTACTTATAAAGGGGCAATGGTAACTCACTTGGGGTCAAGGAGTACTACTATGGGACTAGGATAACTCACTTGCCGTCAGAGAGTACATATAAAGGGGCTAGGATAACTCACGTGGGGTAAGGGGGTACTTATAAAGGGGCTATGGTAACTCACTTGGGGTCAGGGAGTACTACTATGGGACTAGGGTAACTCACTTTCGGTTAGAGAGTACTTATAAACGGGCTAGGATAACTCACTTGGGGTCAAGGAGTACTTATAAAGGTGATATTGTAACTCACTTGGTGTCAGGGAGTACTTATAAAGGGGTTAGGTTAACTCACTTTGGTCCAAGGAGTACTTATATGGGACTAGGGTAACTCACTTGGAGTCTGTGAGTACTTATATGGGACCAGAGTAACTCACTTGGGGCCAGGGTGTACTTATTAAAGGGCTAGGGTAACTCTCTTGGGGTCAGGGTGTACATATAAGGGACTAGGGTAACTCACTTGGGGTCTGGGAGTACATATAAAGCGGCTAGGATAACTCACATGGGGTCAGGGAGTACTTATAAAGGGGCTAGGGTAACTCACTTGTGGTCAGAGAGTACATATAAGTGGGCTAGGATAAATCACTTGGGTTCAGGGAGTTCTTATATGGGACTAGGGTAATTCACTTGCGGTCAGAGAGTACATATAAAGGGGATAGGATAACTCACTTGGGGTCAGGGAGTACATATATGGGACTAGGGTAACTTACTTGCGGTTAGGGAGTACTTATAAAGGGGCTAGGGTCACTCTTTGGGTCAAGGAGTACTTATATTGGACTAGGCTAACCCACTAGGTGTCTGGGAGTACTTATATGGGACCAGGGTAACTCACTTGGGGTCAGGGTGTAATTATAAAGGGGATAGGGTAATTCACTAGGGGTCAGGGAGTACTTATAAAGGGGCTATAGTAACTCCCTTGGGGTCAGGAAGTACTTATTTGGGACTAGGGTACTCACTTGCGGTCAGAGAGTACATATAAAGGGGCTAGGATAACTCACTTGGGGTCAGGGAGTACTTATAAAAGGGCTAAGGTAACTCACTTGTGGTCAGAGAGTACATATAAGTGGGCTAGGATAACTCACTTGGGTTCAGGGAGTTCTTATATGGGACTAGGGTAATTCACTTGCGGTCAGAGAGTACATATAAAGGAGATAGGATAACCCACTTGGGGTCAGGGAGTACATATATGGGACTAGGGTAACTTACTTGCGGTCAGAGAGTACATATAAAGGGGGTAGGATAACTCACTTGGGGTCAGGGAGTACTCATAAAGGGGCTAAGCTAACACACTTGGGTTCAGGGAGTACTTATATGAGACTAGGATAACACACTTGGGGTCAGGGAGTACTTATAAAGGGGCTATGGTACCTCACTTGGGGTCAGGGAGTACTTATATGGGACTAGGGTAACTCACTTACGGTCAGGGAGTACTTATAAAGGGGCTAGGGTCACTCTTTGGGTCAAGGAGTACTTATATTGAACTGGGCTAACCCACTAGGTGTCTGGGAGTACTTATAATGGACCAGGGTAACTCACTTGGGGCCAGGGTGTACTTATAAAGGGGATAGGGTAACTCACTTGGGGTCAAGGAGTAGTTATAAGGGACTAGGGTATCTCACTTGGTGTCTGGGAGTACATATAAAGGGGCTAGGATAACTCACTTGCGCTCAGAGAGTACATATAAAGGGGCTAGGATAACTCACTTGGTGTCAGGGAGTACTTATATGGGATCAGGGTAACTTACTTGGGGTCTGGGAGTACATATAAAGGGGCTAGGATAACTCACTTGGGGTCAGTGAGTACTTATATGGGACCAGGGTAACTCACTTGGGGCCAGGGTGTACTTATAAAGGGGATAGGCTAACTCACTTGGGGTCAGGTAGTAGTTATAAGGGACTAGGGTAATTCTTTGGGGGTCAGGGGGTACTTATTAAGGGGCTATGGTAACTCACTTTGGGTTAGGGAGTATTTATATGGGACTAGGGTAACTCACTTGCGCTCAGAGAGTACATATAAAAGGGCTAGGATAACTCACTTGTGGTCAGAGAGTACTTATATGGGACTAGGGTAACTCACTTGGTGTCTGTGAGTACTTATATGGGACCAGGGTAACTCACTTGGGGCCAGGGTGTAGTTATTAAAGGGCTAGGGTAACTTTCTTGGGGTCAGGGAGTACTTATAAGGGACTAGGGTAACTCACTTGGGGTCAGGGAGTACATATAAAGTGGCTAGGATAACTCACTTGCTGTCAGAGAGTAAATATAAAGGGGATAGGATAACTCACTTGGGGTCAGGGAGTACATTTATGGGACTAAGGTAACACATTTGGGGTCAGGGAGTACTTATAAAGGGGCTAGGGTAACTCACTTTGCGGTCAGAGAGTACATATAAAGGGGCTAGGATAACTCACTAGGGGCAGGGAGTACATATAAAGTGGCTAGGATAACTCACTTGCTGTCAGAGAGTAAATATAAAGGGGATAGGATAACTCACTTGGGGTCAGGGAGTACATTTATGGGACTAAGGTAACTCACTTGAAGTCAGGGTGTACTTCGATGGGACTAGGATAACTCACTTGGGGTCAGGGGGTGCATTTATGTGACTAAGGTAACACACTTGGGGTCAGGGAGAACTTATAAAGGTGCTACGGTGACTCATTTGGGGTCAGGGAGTACCTCTATGGGACTAGGGTAACTCACTTGTGTTCAGGGAATACATATATGAAACTAGGGTAACACACTTGGGATCAGGGAGTACTTATAAAGGAGCTAGGATAACTCACTTGGGGTCAGGGAGTACATATAAAGGGGCTAGGATAACTCACTTGCGGTCAGAGAGTACATATAAAGGGGCTAGGATAACTCACTTGGGGTCAGGGAGTACTTATATAGGGGCTAGGGTAACTCACTTGTGGTCAGAGAGTACATATAAGTGGGCTAGGATAACTCACTTGGGTTCAGGGAGTACATATATGGGACTAGGGTAACTTACTTGCGGTCAGAGAGTACATATAAAGGGGATAGGATAACTCACTTGGGGTCTGGGAGTACTCATAAAGGGGCTAAGGTAACACACTTGGGGTCAGGGAGTACTTATATGGGACTAGGGTAACTCACTTGCGGTCAGGGAGTACTTATAAAGGGGCTAGGGTCTCTCATTGGGTCAAGGAGTACTTATATTGGACTGGGCTAACCCACTAGGTGTCTGGGAGTACTTATAAGGGACCAGGGTAACTCACTTGGGGCCAGGGTGTACTTATTAAAGGGCTAGGGTAACTCTCTTGGGGTCAGGGTGTACTTATAAGTGACTAGGGTAACTCACTTGGGGTCTGGGAGTACATATAAAGCGGCTAGGATAACTCACATGGGGTCAGGGAGTACTTATAAAGGGGCTAGGGTAACTCACTTGTGGTCAGAGAGTACATATAAGTGGGCTAGGATAACTCACTTGGGTTCAGGGAGTACTTATTTGGGACTAGGGTACTCACTTGCGGTCAGAGAGTACATATAAAGGGGCTAGGATAACTCACTTGGGGTCAGGGAGTACTTATAAAGGGGCTAAGGTAACTCACTTGTGGTCAGAGAGTACATATAAGTGGGCTAGGATAACTCACTTGGGTTCAGGGAGTTCTTATATGGGACTAGGGTAATTCACTTGCGGTCAGAGAGTACATATAAAGGAGATAGGATAACCCACTTGGGGTCAGGGAGTACATATATGGGACTAGGGTAACTTACTTGCGGTCAGAGGGTACATATAAAGGGGATAGGATAACTCACTTGGGGTCAGGGAGTACTCATAAAGGGGCTAAGGTAACACACTTGGGTTCAGGGAGTACTTATATGAGACTAGGATAACACACTTGGGGTCAGGGAGTACTTATAAAGGGGCTATGGTACCTCACTTGGGGTCAGGGAGTACTTATATGGGACTAGGGTAACTCACTTGCGGTCAGGGAGTACTTATAAAGGGGCTAGGGTCTCTCATTGGGTCAAGGAGTACTTATATTGGACTGGGCTAACCCACTAGGTGTCTGGGAGTACTTATAAGGGACCAGGGTAACTCACTTGGGGCCAGGGTGTACTTATTAAAGGGCTAGGGTAACTCTCTTGGGGTCAGGGTGTACTTATAAGTGACTAGGGTAACTCACTTGGGGTCTGGGAGTACATATAAAGCGGCTAGGATAACTCACATGGGGTCAGGGAGTACTTATAAAGGGGCTAGGGTAACTCACTTGTGGTCAGAGAGTACATATAAGTGGGCTAGGATAACTCACTTGGGTTCAGGGAGTTCTTATATGGGACTAGGGTAATTCACTTGCGGTCAGAGAGTACATATAAAGGGGATAGGATAACTCACTTGGGGTCAGGGAGTACATATATGGGACTAGGGTAACTTACTTGCGGTCAGGGAGTACTTATAAAGGGGCTAGGGTCACTCTTTGGGTCAAGGAGTACTTATATTGGACTAGGCTAACCCACTAGGTGTCTGGGAGTACTTATATGGGACCAGGGTAACTCACTTGGGGTCAGGGTGTAATTATAAAGGGGATAGGGTAATTCACTAGGGGTCAGGGAGTACTTATAAAGGGGCTATAGTAACTCCCTTGGGGTGAGGAAGTACTTATTTGGGACTAGGGTACTCACTTGCGGTCAGAGAGTACATATAAAGGGGCTAGGATAACTCACTTGGGGTCAGGGAGTACTTATAAAGGGGCTAAGGTAACTCACTTGTGGTCAGAGAGTACATATAAGTGGGCTAGGATAACTCACTTGGGTTCAGGGAGTTCTTATATGGGACTAGGGTAATTCACTTGCGGTCAGAGAGTACATATAAAGGAGATAGGATAACCCACTTGGGGTCAGGGAGTACATATATGGGACTAGGGTAACTTACTTGCGGTCAGAGAGTACATATAAAGGGGATAGGATAACTCACTTGGGGTCAGGGAGTACTCATAAAGGGGCTAAGGTAACACACTTGGGTTCAGGGAGTACTTATATGAGACTAGGATAACACACTTGGGGTCACGGAGTACTTATAAAGGGGCTATGGTACCTCACTGGGGTCAGGGAGTACTTATATGGGACTAGGGTAACTCACTTGGGGTCAAGGAGTAGTTATAAGGGACTATGGTAACTCACTTGGTGTCTGGGAGTACATATAAAGGGGCTAGGATAACTCACTTGCGGTCAGGGAGTACTTATATGGGACTAGGGTAACACACTTTGGATCAAGGAGTAATGATATGGGACTAGGGTAACTCAATTGGTGTCTGTGAGTACTTATATGGGACCAGGGTAACTCAAATGGGGCCAGGGAGTACTTATAAAGAGGCTAGGATAACTCACTTGCGGTCAGAGAGTACATATAAAGGGGCTAGGATAACTCACTTGGGGTCAGGGAGTACTTATAAAGGGGCTATTGTAACTCACTTGGGGTCAGGATGTACTACTATGGGACTAGGGTAACTCACTTGCGGTTAGAGAGTACTTATAAACGGGCTAGGATAACTCACTTGGGATCAAGGAGTACTTATAAAGGGGTTAGGTTAACTCACTTTGGTTCAAGGAGTACTTATATGGGACTAGGGTAAGTCACTTGGGGCTAGGGTGTACTTATTAAAGGGCTAGGGTAACTCTCTTGGGGTCAGGGATTACTAATATGACACTAGGGTAACACACTTGGGGTCAGGGAGTACTTATAAAGGAGCTAGGATAACTCACTTGCGGTCAGAGAGTACATATAAAGGGGCTAGGATATCTCACTTGGGGTCAGGGAGTACATATAAAGGGGCTAGGATAACTCACTTGCGGTTAGAGAATACATATAAAGGGGCTAGGATAACTCACTTGGATTCAGGGAGTACATATATTGGGGCTAGGATAACTCACTTGCGGTCAGAGAGTACATATAAAGGGGCTAGGATAACTCACTTGGGGTGAGGGAGTACTTATATAGGGGCTAGGGTAGCTCACTTGGGGTCAGGGAGTACATTTATGTGACTAAGGTATCACACTGGGGGTCAGGGAGTACTTATATGGGACCAGGGTAACTCATTTGGGCCAGGGTGTACTTATAAAGGGGATAGGGTAACGCACTTGGGGTCAAGGAGTAGTTATAAGGGACTAGGGTAACTCACTTGGTGTCTGGGAGTACATATAAAGGGGCTAGGATAACTCACTTGCGGTCAGAGAGTACATATAAAGGGGCTAGGATAACTCACTTGAGGTCCGGGAATACTTATAAAGGGGCTATGGTAACTCACTTGGGATCAAGGAATACTACTATGGGACTAGGATAACTCACTTGCAGACAGAGAGTACATTTAAAGGGGCTAGGATAACTCACTTGGGGTCAGGGAGTACTTATAAAGGGGCAATGGTAACTCACTTGGGGTCAAGGAGTACTGCTATGGGACTAGGATAACTCACTTGCCGTCAGAGAGTACATATTAAGGGGCTAGGATAACTCACTTGGGGTCAGGGAGTACTTATAAAGGGGATATGGTAACTCACTTGGGGTCAGGGAGTACTACTATGGGACTAGGGTAACTCACTGGCGGTTAGAGAGTACTTATAATCGGGCTAGGATAACTCACTTGGGGTCAAGGAGTACTTATAAAGGTGATATTGTAACTCACTTGGGGTCAGGGAGTACTTATAAAGGGGTTAGGTTAACTCACTTTGGTTCAAGGAGTACTTATATGGGACTAGGGTAACTCACTTGGAGTCTGTGAGTACTTATATGGGACCAGGGTAACTCACTTGGGGCCAGGGTGTACTTATTAAAGGGCTAGGGTAACTCTCTTGGGGTCAGGGAGTACTTATAAGGGACTAGGGTAACTCACTTGGGGTCTGGGAGTACATATAAAGCGGCTAGGATAACTCACTTGGGGTCAGGGAGTACTTATAAAGGGGCTATAGTAACTCACTTGGGGTCAGGTAGTACTTATAAAGGGGCTATAGTAACTCACTTGGGGTCAGGAAGTACTTATTTGTGACTAGGGTACTCACTTAGGGACAGGGAGTTCTTATATGGGACTAGGGTAACTCACTTGCGGTCAGAGAGTACATATTAAGGGGATAGGATAACTCACTTGGGGTCAGGGAGTACATATATGGGACTAGGGTAACTCACTTGCGGTCAGAGAGCACATATAAAGGGGATAGGATAACTCACTTGGGGTCAGGGAGTACTAATAAAGGGGCTAAGGTAACACACTTGGGTTCAGGGAGTACTTACATGGAACTAGGGTAACACACTTGGGGTCAGGGAGTACTTATAAAGTGGTTTGAATAACTCACTTGCGGTCAGAGAGTACATATTAGGGGATAGGATAACTCACTGGGGGTCAGGGAGTACTTATAAAGGGGCTAGGGTAACTCTCTTTGGGTCAAGGAGTACTTATATTGGACTAGGCTAACTCACTTGGTGTCTGGGAGTACTTATATGGGATCAGGGTAACTAACTTGGGGTCTGGGAGTACATATAAAGGGGCTAGGATAACTCACTTGCGGTCAGGGAGTACATATAAAGGGGCTAGGATAACTCACTTGGTGTCTGGGAGTACTTATATGGGATCAGGGTAACTTACTTGGAGTCTGGGAGTACATATATTGGACTAGGCTAACTCACTTGGTGTCTGGGAGTACTTATATGGGATCAGGGTAACTAACTTGGGGTCTGGGAGTACATATAAAGAGGCTAGGATAACTCACTTGCGGTCAGGGAGTACATATAAAGGGGCTAGGATAACTCACTTGGTGTCTGGGAGTACTTATATGGGATCAGGGTAACTTACTTGGGGTCTGGGAGTACATATAAAGAGGCTACGATAACTCACTTGCGGTCAGAGAGTACATATAAAGGGGCTAGGATAACTCACTTGGGGTCAGGGAGTACTTATAAAGGGGCAATGGTAACCCACTTGGGGTCAAGGAGTACTACTATGGGACCAGGATAACTCACTTGGGGTCAGGGAGTACTTATAAAGGGGCTATGGTAACTCACTTGGGGCAGGGAATACTATTATGGGACTCGGGTAACTCACTTGCGGTTAGAGAGTACTTGTAAACGGGCTAGGATAACTGTGCGATACAGTGCCCCAAGTTGGCTCCGAACCTGTGGTCAGAAAGGAAGGTCTTATTCTAGAGTAAAATATTCAAGGCAGAGGTAATAGGTAAAAGTGGTTTTTATTCAAATAAATAAAAAAAATATACAAACGTTTACAAAGTATTTTTATGTACAAGAAAAACCGCGATATTTACAATGGCGAAGGCCTAGGGAATTTGCTGCCGTTAAATTCTAGGGAATTTCTTTTCGCAGAAGATTCCCTAGAACCCCAAGACTCAAAATTCCCCAGGAGGGAACGCGGACTTAGAAACTCCCTGACTGGACAATTTTTCCTAGGGTATTCCCTAGTAAAATCCCCAGCCACGGGAGGAAGCGAAGTCGGAGAGGTGGATTTAGGGAAGGGGAAGTCCCCTTACCCCTCAGACCCCTTCTCCCAGAGCTATGGTGGCTCCGAGCCACCCCAACCCCTAGGGTGAATCTACCCCTCCCACTACCCGACTCGTCGAGAGCCCTGGATTTGAGGGTCGGAACACTGGGTCCGAGGTAGTTCTCGGAGGCAGTGTGGAGGTGAAGGAGAGGGTGGACTTCTCCCGGGCAGTCCCCGGAGAAATTTCCCTTAGGAGGGAGGAAATGCCGCAGAGGGGTAGTCCCCTCTTGGTTTGCAGTGGGTGCTTGGGTGATACTTACCAAAGTAGTCGACCCTTGGAGTTTGCCGGTGGAGGCGCTCGTTTGCTGGCCGTGAAGGCGTCCAAAAATGCCGTTGAGGCGAGTTCCCAAGAAGGCGCAAAAAACTGCTGCTGTTGAGCTGGTTTAGCTGTCGAGCAAGGCTGAGGTGCGGTGGGTCCTTATCAAGGACCCATCTATATAATTACGCGACACTAATCTTGCCAGCGAGAGAGCTGCCGCGGGCGCTGGCCACCTAGTGGCCAAGCGCGCAAGTAGTGTCGCTTCGCGGCCGCGACGCGCCAGGGCCAGAAGACGCGCAAGCGCGCCGCGGAGAGAGAGACAGATAGAGCGGCTAGACGCTGTCGTTCTAGCCGTCTATTGTGAGCGCAATAGAGATGGGAGATATAACAGAGAAATGCGGAATCTACTTCGCAACATTTTCTGCTCCTCCCAATCTCGAACAAACTCCCCCCGTTGACGCGATGGCGTCAAAACAAGGAAGAAGAAAGTTAACTCAGTTTAATCACAAGTTTATTTACAACAAAAAAAAAAATTAAAATAAACGATATAAAACAGATAAGGACGAGACGACTATTTACATGGCTTCATTTGAAGCTTCGCGGAATTTAATTCCAGGGCCGGAGTCCACCGGAGTATAATTTTGCCCTGAGGGGCCCAGGCCTTCCATCTCCGAAGTTTGTGGGCCGAATAGAGCGGCACCTCGATCGTCTGCCCGAAGGCTCTGACAATAATTTTTTGCGCATTGCGCTCGATTTCCCTGGCGCTGGGATCATCTAAGACTTTCCCAGCCCAGTTCGTCGAGGCAATGCGCTTCTGGGCGGCAACCACGGGCCTCCGACGTCGCGGGTTCGATGGTGGTTTCCGCGGCGTTGGT
The DNA here is from genome assembly GCF_024137725.1 of Prorops nasuta. Classification (NCBI taxonomy): domain Eukaryota; kingdom Metazoa; phylum Arthropoda; class Insecta; order Hymenoptera; family Bethylidae; genus Prorops; species Prorops nasuta. The sequence continues at coordinate 148,759 of NW_027116883.1, forward strand.
GGTGGTGGCTTCTCTTTTTGCCCCGCCGGGAGAACGTGGCCGAACAGCCGTAGAAATTCCGCTTCCTCCCGGGGGGCATGCAATTCGAGGACATCGTCCCCCTCGTCCTCGTACCCTACGCCCAAGAGGTGGGCCCATGGATAGTCCGCCATGATCAATCGTGCTGCACCAAAAAAGGCAAATGATGAGTACGAAGACTCAGTAAGTATCGTGGGAGTTTTGGAAGAAAAGACATGGCGGAGATCATAAAGTGTTCCTGAAGGTTTGGAACAGGAAACAGGACGACCTGAAGAGTCCCAGGACGCCCGAGAGAGGAGGTGGTAACCTGAAGAGTCCCAGGAAACCAGGAAAAGAAAGTTAAGCAACCTGAAGAGTCCCAGGAAGCTTGAGAAGGAGAGATGACAACCTGAAGAGTCCCAGGATGCCGGAAAGCAGGGTGAAGATAGACCCTGATAAGACCCAAAGTGAGGGCTAAGAGGGGAGTTTACAGAGTTGCGAGAGACTCCGTTGAATCTCTTTTCTCACGGTTTTAAGGACAGCTACGCGAGCTACTCCGTCCACCCCAGGAACTAGTTTGAGAATCCGCCCCAAGGTCCACATACGGGGAGGATTGTTAGGTACTTTGACAAGCACCAAATCTCCTTCACCGAATTCCGAGTTAGAGTTCTGCCATTTCGGTATATGTTGCAAAGTGTGTAAGTATTCGGAAGACCACTTCTTCCAAAAGGTCTCGGTGATTCGATTTACGGTTTGCCAACGGTTTAATGATGATTCTCGTAAATCCAAGGTGGATAATTCAGGTGGGGAATTTAACGCCCGTCCTGACAAAAAATGCCCCGGAGTGAGTACGTCCAACGACTCTGGATCATCATGTAACCGCGATATAGGTCGTGAATTTAGGCAGGCCTCAATCTTAGTCAGTAGTGTGGTCATTTCCTCGAAATTAGGCACGAAAACTCCGAGGGAGCGCTTCAGGTGGTGTTTCATACTTTTTACAGCACTTTCCCAAAGACCGCCCCAGTGGGGAGTAGCGACCGGAATGAATTTCCACTCGATTTCACGGATGGACTCGGTGGGTTGAGCGCGGGCGGCTTCTAAGGCACATCGGTAGGCGCGTTTTAGTTCCGCGTCCGCTCCTTGAAAATTAAGGCCGTTGTCTGAGTACATAACGGCGGGTTTACCACGACGAGAAATGAATCGAGACAGCGCAGCGAGGAAGGCCTCGGTATCCAATCGAGAAACGAGTTCCAAGTGAACAGCACGGGTAGATAGACATACGAACACTGCCACGTAACATTTCATGGATTTTGCGTTACGACCGTGATGCAATTTAACCAAGAAAGGCCCAGCATAGTCTACTCCGGTGTGTTCAAAAGTGAAGCTTCGCGAAACCCTAGCGGCAGGCAGTGATCCCATAAGCTGGTTACCGAGTTTAGCGCGTTCGCGAACACACGTGACGCATTTGTGAACGCATGATTTTACTAGATTTCGCGCATTCACGACCCAAAACTTTTGTCGCAACGTGGACAAAGTTAGTTGGAGCCCCCCGTGAAGTGTATCTAGGTGCGTTTGCCTAATGAGTATGGCCGTTAAGTGGCAATCCGGAAGAATAATGGGGTGTTTCATTTGTTCAGAAATTTCGGCGTTCCGAAGCCGCCCCCTTATTCTTAGGATTCCTTGTGAATCAATGACCGGATGTAAGGAAAGAAGCTTTGACCGCGACGGTATACGTAACCCATGATTCAAGGCTGAGATTTCGCTCGCGAAGTGCGTTCGTTGAACAACCTTTACCAAGGCTTCAATCGAACTGCGAATTTCCGTTGCAGACAAGAGGGAGTCCTCCCAATGGCCGTTTTTTCTGGTCCGCTGGACAAATCGAAGAACATAGGCCATAACTCGGACCAGTTTAGACCAAGACGAAAACTTATCAAAAGACCAACAATCAGTTGTGTCGAATTGAGCGGTTAACGCTACCTTCCGACTTTCTTCCGCGGTTTCAAAGACCTGAACGGGATTTGCGGTGTGCTCACAGAGAAAAGCAGGCCCATGCCACCAAAGTGAGTCCTCTGATAACTGTTGAGCACTGGTTCCTCTTGAGCACAAGTCTGCAGGATTCAACTTAGTGGGTACATGATGCCAGCTGGCTTCCGATAAATGTGTTTGGATATATGAAACGCGATTAGCCACAAACGTCTTCCAATGCACAGGTTGCTTTGCTATCCAGGCTAAAGCGACTTGCGAATCCGAATAGCACCGAATCGCATCACAACTCCCGACCAAGCTTCCCTTGACGTGAACCAATAACTTGACTAGAAGGGCAGCTGCGACCAACTCCAGACGAGGGATTGAAGTGGTCTTGATCGGAGCGACCTTTGTTTTGGACATTACTAAATGTACCGAGAGTTTAGCGTCCTCATCAGTGAGGCGTTCATAAACGACTGCGCCGTACGCAAGTTCTGAGGCGTCACAAAATCCAATTAATTCGCGTTTTCCAGTAGTAAGTGATTGTCCGGTCCACCGTGGAATCCGTAACGTCTGTAAGTCTCGGAGATGCTCATAGCACTTGAGCCATTTTGACTTAATAGGCTCAGGAATTTCTTCATCCCAAGAGAGTTTAAGCAACCAGGTGGATTGCATTAACTGCTTTAGAGTGATGATTATTGGAGAAATCCATCCCAATGGATCGAAGATCTTAGCATTCTCTGATAAGAGGATGCGTTTGGTTAGTACACCAATGTGTGAAGGAGAAACACGAAAGCGGAAGCTATCATCCCCGTGATCCCAATATATGCCCAAGACTTTACTTGATCCAGCAGGATCCTCAAAGAAAGAATGCAGCTCGGTAGGTTCAAGCGGGGAAGACCCCGGTTGGTTGAATGCCCATTTGCTTAAGGAGAAGCCCCCTTTTGCCAGTAGAGCGATGAGTTGTTCCCTAACCGAACTAAGTTGCTGTAAGTCATGGGCCCCAAAAAGTATATCGTCTACATAAGTAGAATTTAACAACACATCCTGCGCGAGAGGGAAGTTAGCTCCGTCCGTGTAAGCTAATTCGCGCAAAACTCGCGAGGATAGGAAAGGTGCCGGTCCAGTACCGTAAGTCACCGTGTTGAGTTCGAAGGCCTGAAGCTCACCGGAATCAGACTTCCATAAAATGTTCTGATACTTGCGGTCCTCAAAACGCACAAGAATCTGTCTGAACATTTTAACAATGTCAGTGACGCCTACATATCGAAAGGAACGCCAATTCATTAGGATCCGCGTGATGTCCTGTTGGAGCTTGGGTCGAATGAATAACGTATCGTTAAGCGAGATGCCAGTAGAAGTTTTAGATGATGCGTTGAATACAACGCGAATCTTGGTCTTCTGATTCTCGGTCTTGAATACTGCATGATGAGGCAGGAAGACGCGAAAGTCAGAGTTCCTAGGAACAGGAGACATATGTCCCAACATAAGATACTCCTGTAAGAATTGAGAATAACTTTCAGCCTGTTCTGGAGAAGTATCCAATCGCCGAAGTATTCTTGATAAGGTTTTCTCTGCTACCCGAGAAGAAGAACCTAGATTATGTCTTTCGAGGTCGGATCGAAAAGGTAAGGCAACGACAAAATGACCCGAAGGGGTGCGTGATACCGTATCCACAAAATGTTGTTCACAGAGGGAGTCCTCTGTGGACATGGGTTTGACCTCAGGAACTTCTTCCAGTTCCCAGAAGCCGCGAAGAGTGTTTTCGAAGTCAAAGCAATGATGAACCGTGTAACTATGAGAGCGACCAGCCTTGGATAAGACTCCGGCTACGATCCACCCGAAAATCGTCTGCTGAGCAAGTACTGAATGATCAGGACAACGAATGTACGGACCTTCTACCACCTCAGCAAGATAATCTGCACCAAGGAGCACATCAATTGGAACCTTGGTAGAAGCGAAAGTATCTGCGAGCTCAATTCCGTTTAGTGCTGGAATAGATGACGGAGAATAAGACGGAGGTAGATATGGAGTAATCTTTGATAAGATTATTGCGGTTACATCCAATGAAGCACCGTGTCGTTTGAGAGAATGAAGGGTAATCTGTGCCTCCGCTCGCACGGTTTGAGCCGAATTCACTCCATGGATGGTAGCGTTGATACGTTGTCGCGGTACTCGTAACTGCTGAGCTAACTTTTCTGAGATAAAGGAAGTTTCTGAGCCCGGGTCAACTAAACCGCGGACTATAACACGAGAACCGTCATGAGCATCAATCCTGGCAGAGAACGTGGCCAATAGGACTGATCGTGTATCGGTAACGCTAAGATGCGTTGTAGAATGCGAGCTAGAGGGTTCAGGCTCGGAAGCGGAGTTTGTCGCAGGGGTAGTCCCCCGTGACTTGCTCCCCCCGGTGCCAGATTTGTCAAAATGCAACAACGTATGATGCATTTTACTACATTTCCTGCATCGTGACGAAGAAGAACAATTGGAGCAACTATGCCCTGGCCTCAGGCAGTTGATGCAGAGGTTCTGTGAAAATGCAAACTTTGATCGAGCCTGAGGGGTCAATGCAAGGTAGTCCTTGCACTGATACAAGAGATGGTTACTACCACAGTGAGCACAGCCGGTACTATTCACACTCGCAGCGTGTGACTTCAAGGATTTCCCCGATTCCTTTTTGGAAGTCTTAGGTTTGTTGCCTAATGATTGCAAAGAGTTAATGTGACGCGTTAGAAACTCCGAAAATTGAAGAAAGGTGGGATAATCCTTGCTGCTTCCCAGATACATCTCCCAGGCCAAGCGGAGGGTGTCATCCAGTTTGTTCTTCAGTGAATGAACAATGATGGGATCCCAATGATCGACGCCGTAACCCATAGTTTTGAGGGCGTTGAGCGCAACCGTGACAGAGTCCCTAACTTCCTTGAGAACTTTAAAATTGTCACCCCGAAGCGTGGGTACTTGCGAGATCTGGTCCAAGAACGTTTCCGTGATCATTCGTCTGTCAGTATACCTAGCTACTAGAGTGTCCCATGCTATCTCATAGTTCTCGGAGGTGATCGCTAAAGATTTAATAACCGTAGCCGCTTCACCTTGCAAGCAAGATTTTAGATAGTGGAACTTGTCTCGCCCGGAGACATATGCCTTTCCATGAACAATGGAACTGAATGTTTCATAAAAGTTGTTCCATTCTAAATAATCCCCGGAAAACTTCGGCAAATCGATAATTGGAAGCCTAATGTGGTTTATTTCGCCTGAAGGCGCCGTGGGACCTGATGCTGGCATCACCTGATTGGAGCGAAGTTCATCTAAATGTCCTAGGATGTATTCTTCCGCGTCACTATGGGCATCAAGGGCCGCTTCATACCAGCTTTCGGTTACGTAATCCATTTTAGCTAATTCAGCCGGTTTAGTATGAGTAGTGATCTTAACGTGAGTTTTATGCAACACCTTAAGCCACTTCTCGACGGCCGCAAGCCTATCCTCCAAGAAAGGGAGGGTGAAGTTGCGTACTCCACGTTTCTTAATGTTAACGACCAACCGAACGAATTCATCCCGAATCATGGGCACGTAATTGATCGCTTCTAGTAATTCCCCTGAGCTAGGCGTAGTCATCATGAATCTCTATTCCAGAACAAACCACAATCTTAACCCAGTCAGAATCTCCAACTTAAAAACACTGATGCACTTCGAACGTTTTTTGCCGGATATCCGGCTCGAAGGACCAAAAATTTGTGCGAAACAGTGCCCCAAGTTGGCTCCGAACCTGTGGTCAGAAAGGAAGGTCTTATTCTAGAGTAAAATATTCAAGGCAGAGGTAATAGGTAAAAGTGGTTTTTATTCAAATAAATAAAAAAAATATACAAACGTTTACAAAGTATTTTTATGTACAAGAAAAACCGCGATATTTACAATGGCGAAGGCCTAGGGAATTTGCTGCCGTTAAATTCTAGTGAATTTCTTTTCGCAGAAGATTCCCTAGAACCCCAAGACTCAAAATTCCCCAGGAGGGAACGCGGACTTAGAAACTCCCTGACTGGACAATTTTTCCTAGGGTATTCCCTAGTAAAATCCCCAGCCACGGGAGGAAGCGAAGTCGGAGAGGTGGATTTAGGGAAGGGGAAGTCCCCTTACCCCTCAGCCCCCTTCTCCCAGAGCTATGTTGGCTCCGAGCCACCCCAACCCCTAGGGTGAATCTACCCCTCCCACTACCCGACTCGTCGAGAGCCCTGGATTTGAGGGTCGGAACACTGGGTCCGAAGTAGTCCTCGGAGGCAGTGTGTAGGGGAAGGAGAGGGTGGACTTCTCCCGGGCAGTCCCCGGAGAAATTTCCCTTAGGAGGGAGGAAATGCCGCAGAGGGGTAGTCCCCTCTTGGTTGGCAGTGGGTGCTTGGGTGATACTTACCAAAGTAGTCGACCCTTGGAGTCCGCCGGTGGAGGCGCTCGTTTGCTGGCCGTGAAGGCGTCCAAAAATGCCGTTGAGGCGAGTTGCCAAGAAGGCGCAAAAAACTGCTGCTGTTGAGCTGGTTTAGCTGTCGAGCAAGGCTGAGGTGCGATGGGTCCTTATCAAGGACCCATCTATATAATTACGCGACACTAATCTTGCCAGCGAGAGAGCTGCCGCGGGCGCTGGCCACCTAGTGGCCAAGCGCGCAAGTAGTGTCGCTTCGCGGCCGCGACGCGCCAGGGCCAGAAGACGCGCAAGCGCGCCGCGGAGAGAGGGACAGATAGAGCGGCTAGACGCTGTCGGTCTAGCCGTCTATTGTAAGCGCAATAGAGATGGGAGATATAACAGAGAAATGCGGAATCTACTTCGCAACATTTTCTGCTCCTCCCAATCTCGAACAATAACTCACTTGGGGTCAAGGAGTACTTATAAAGGTGATATTGTAACTCACTTGGGGTCAGGGAGTACTTATAAAGGGGTTAGGTTAACTCACTTTGGTTCAAGGAGTACTTATATGGGACTAGGGTAACTCACTTGGGGCCAGGGTGTACTTATTAAAGGGCTAGGGTAACTGTCTTGGGCTCAGGGAGTACTTATAAGGGACTAGGGTAACTCACTTGGGGTCTGGGAGTACATATAAAGCGACTAGGATAACTCACTTGGAGTCAGGGTGTACTTATAGAGGGGCTATGGTAACTCACTTGGGGCCAGGGAGTACTAATATGACACTAGGGTAACACACTTGGGGTCAGGGAGTACATATAAAGGGGCTAGGATAACTCACTTGCGGTCAGAGGGTACATATAAAGGGGCTAGGATAACTCACTTGGGTCAGGGAGTACTTATAAAGAGGCTAGGGTAACTCACTTGCGGTCAGAGAGTACATATAAGTGGGCTAGGATAATTCACTTGGGTTCAGGGAGTACATATAATGGTGCTAGGATAACTCACTTGCGGTCAGAGAGTACATATAAAGGGGCTAGGATAACTCACTTGGGGTGAGGGAGTACTTATATAGGGGCTAGGGTAACTCACTTGGGGACAGGGAGTACATTTATGTGACTAAGGTATCACACTGGGGGTCAGGGAGTACTTATAAAGGTGCTACGGTGACTCATTTGGGGTCAGGGAGTACTTATAAAGGAGCTAGGATAACTCATTTGCGGTCAGAGAGTACATATAAAGGGGCTAGGATAACTCACTTGGGGTCAGGGAGTACTTATATGGGACTAGGGTAATTCTTTGGGGGTCAGGGGGTACTTATAAAGGGGCTATGGAAACTCACTTTGGGTTAGGGAGTACTTATATGGGACTAGGGTAACTCACTTGCGCTCAGAGAGTACATATAAAGTGGCTAGGATAACTCACTTGTTGTCAGGGAATACTTATATGGGATTAGGGTAACACACTTTGGATCAAGGAGTACTGATATGGGACTAGGGTAACTCACTTGGTGTCTGTGAGTACTTATATGGGACCAGGGTAACTCAATTGGGGCCAGGGTGTAGTTATTAAAGGGCTAGGGTAACTTTCTTGGGGTCAGGGAGTACTTATAAGGGACTAGGGTAACTCACTTGGGGTCAGGGAGTACATATAAAGCGGCTAGGATAACTCACTTGCGGTCAGAGAGTACATATAAAGGGGCTAGGATAACTCACTTGGGGTCAGGGAGTACATTTATGGGACTAAGGTAACACATTTGGGGTCAGGGAGTACTTATAAAGGGGCTAGAGTAACTCACTTTGCGGTCAGAGAGTACATATAAAGGGGCTAGGATGACTCACTTGGGGTCAGGAAGTACTTATATAGGGGCTAGTTTAACTCACTTGGGGTCAGGGAGTACTTCGATGGGACTAGGATAACTCACTTGGGGTCAGGGAGTGCATTTATGTGACTAAGGTAACACACTTGGGGTCAGGTAGAACTTATAAAGGTGCTACGGTGACTCATTTGGGGTCAGGGAGTACCTCTATGGGACTAGGGTAACTCACTTGTGTTCAGGGAATACATATATGAAACTAGGGTAACACACTTGGGGTCAGGGAGTACTTATAAAGGAGCTAGGATAACTCACTTGCGGTCAGAGATTACATATAAAGGGGCTAGGATAACTCACTTGGGGTCAGGGAGTACATATAAAGGGGCTAGGGTCACTCTTTGGGTCAAAGAGTACTTATATTGGACTGGGCTATCCCACTAGGTGTCTGGGAGTACTTATAAGGGACCAGGGTAACTCACTTGGGGCCAGGGTGTACTTATAAAAGGGATAGGGTAACTCACTTGGGGTCAAGGAGTAGTTATAATGGACTAGGGTAACTCACTTGGTGTCTGGGAGTACATATAAAGGGGCTAGGATAACTCACTTGCGGTCAGGGAGTACTTATATGGGACTAGGGTAACACACTTTGGATCAAGGAGTAATGATATGGGACTAGGGTAACTCAATTGGTGTTTGTGAGTACTTATATGGGACCAGGGTAACTCAATTGGGGTCAGGGTGTAGTTATTAAAGGGCTAGGGTAACTTTCTTGGGGTCAGGGAGTACTTGTAAGGGACTAGGGTAACTCACTTGGGGTCAGGGAGTACATATAAAGCGGCTAGGATAACTCACTTGCGGTCAGAGAGTACATATATAGGGGCTAGGATAACTCACTTGGGGTCAGGGAGTACATTTATGGGACTAAGGTAACACATTTGGGGTCAGGGAGTACTTATAAAGGGGCTAGGATAACTCACTTGCGGGCAGAGAGTACATATAAAGGGGATAGGATAACTCACTTGGGGTCAGAGAGTACATATATGGGACTAGGGTAACTCACTTGCGGTCAGGGAGTACTTATAAAGGGGCTAGGGTCACTCTTTGGGTCAAGGAGTACTTATATTGGACTAGGCTAACCCACTAGGTGTTTGGGAGTACTTATATGGGACCAGGGTAACTCACTTGGGGTCAGGGTGTACTTATAAAGTGGATAGGGTAATTCACTAGGGGTCAGGGAGTAGTTATAAAGGGGCTATAGTAACTCCCTTGGGGTCAGGAAGTACTTATTTGGGACTAGGGTACTCACTTGCGGTCAGAGAGTACATATAAAGGGGCTAGGATAACTCACTTAGGGTCAGGGAGTACTTATAAAGGGGCTAAGGTAACTCACTTGTGGTCAGAGAGTACATATAAGTGGGCTAGGATAACTCACTTGGGTTCAGGGAGTTCTTATATGGGACTAGGGTAACTCACTTGCGGTCAGGGAGTACTTATAAAGGGGCTAGGGTCACTCTTTGGGTCAAGGAGTACTTATATTGGACTGGGCTAACCCATTAGGTGTCTGGGAGTACTTATAAGGGACCAGGGTAACTCACTTGAGGCCAGGGTGTACTTATAAAGGGGATAGGGTAACTCACTTGGTGTCTGGGAGTACATATAAAGGGGCTAGGATAACTCACTTGCGGTCAGGGAGTACTTATATGGGACTAGGGTAACACACTTTGGATCAAGGAGTAATGATATGGGACTAGGGTAATTCAATTGGTGTCTGTGAGTACTTATATGGGACCAGGGTAACTCAATTGGGGCCAGGGAGTACTTATAAAGAGGCTAGGATAACTCACTTGCGGTCAGAGAGTACATATAAATGGGCTAGGATAACTCACTTGGGGTCAGGGAGTACTTATAAAGGGGCTATTGTAACTCACTTGGGGTCAGGAAGTACTACTATGGGACTAGGGTAACTCACTTGCGGTTAGAGAGTACTTATAAACGGGCTAGGATAACTCACTTGGGATCAAGGAGTACTTATAAAGGGGTTAGGTTCACTCACTTTGGTTCAAGGAGTACTTATATGGGACTAGGGTAACTCACTTGGGGCCAGGGTGTACTTATTAAAGGGCTAGGGTAACTCTCTTGGGGTCAGGGAGTACTTATAAGGGACTAGGGTAACTCACTTGGGGTCTGGGAGTACATATAAAGCGGCTAGGATAATTCACTGGGGGTCAGGGAGTACTTATAAAGGGGCTATGGTAACTCACTTGGGGCCAGGGATTACTAATATGACACTAGGGTAACACACTTGGGGTCAGGGAGTACTTATAAAGGAGCTAGGATAACTCACTTGCGGTCAGAGAGTACATATAAAGGGGCTAGGATATCTCACTTGGGGTCAGGGAGTACATATAAAGGGGCTAGGATAACTCACTTGCGGTCAGAGAATACATATAAAGGGGCTAGGATAACTCACTTGGGTCAGGAAGTACTTATAAAGAGGCTAGGGTAACTCACTTGCGGTCAGAGAGTACATATGAGTGGGCTAGGATAACTCACTTGGATTCAGGGAGTACATATATTGGGGCTAGGATAACTCACTTGCGGTCAGAGAGTACATATAAAGGGGCTAGTATAACTCACTTGGGGTGAGGGAGTACTTATATAGGGGCTAGGGTAGCTCACTTGGGGTAAGGGAGTACATTTATGTGACTAAGGTATCACACTGGGGGTCAGGGAGTACTTATATGGGACCAGGGTAACTCATTTGGGCCAGGTTGTACTTATAAAGGGGATAGGGTAACGCACTTGGGGTCAAGGAGTAGTTATAAGGGACTAGGGTATCTCACTTGGTGTCTGGGAGTACATATAAAGGGGCTAGGATAACTCACTTGCGGTCAGAGAGTACATATAAAGGGGCTAGGATAACTCACTTGAGGTCCGGGAATACTTATAAAGGAGCTATGGTAACTCACTTGGGATCAAGGAATACTACTATGGGACTAGGATAACTCACTTGCAGACAGAGAGTACATTTAAAGGGGCTAGGATAACTCACTTGGGGTCAGGGAGTACTTATAAAGGGGCAATGGTAACTGTAACGTTATTCCCGTCAGTGCGAGGGGCCACTCACACTACGGGTTTTCCCATTACCTTCGCCCGTCCTTTTCTATCGGTATCAGGGCGCCAGTTGGTCAGTTGGGTGGCCAACAACCCTACGTTATCAATTGGGTCCTTCGACCCCATTCTCTATGCATCTTATACGGCCCTGCGGCCATGCATATGGACGGTAGCGGTAGCCAGGGTCGCTCAGTATGCTAGGTCGTGGAGAGAGGGGAGGGTCCCTTACGGAAGTCCGAGCCTCGCAGACCTGCCTGCTGAGGGGCATACATTTCTCCCTCACCACCCACACACAGGTGGTGGTGAGGAGTGCGGGAACATGCGGTATCAATTGCCAAAGCATAGCATTTTGCCAGGAGCGGACCACCACGGAGGCAATGTTCACGGCCCGTCCAGCCATAGCGCAAGCCTATGGGATTACGGAGGGCACCGGGACACATCCCAACGGGCTAACTACGCCCCTGCACAACCCACTATGCATTGGCCGGTATCCAGTCGTGACGTACGTGCAGGCTGGCCTATAGCACACGCCTCACGTACGCGAACCGACCCATGGCTGTCTCTGAGTGCCGCGTCACGCGCTCACCAGCACGCACGGACACATCAGCACAGTCCCATGGTCGCGTTCCGACTGACTGCTATGGCAGTCTGCGCACGACATTCGCGCAGCCTGCTTGACGTGCGTAACCAGCGTTCAAGCCAGACTCGATGTTCTATTTCCCCTCCTCGTGGGGACTTATAGACACTGTCATTGTTTTAGGACTCCCCGAGGCCGCTTCTCCTTATCTCAGGTTGCCTGGGTTGTTTGGCATGGTCCTGCCTTACTTCTCAGGACAACCTGGACATCGTTTACTGGAGCGCCGGTCTTTTCATCCGGGCCTCTGCCTGTCAACGGGGTCTATCCTTGGCGTTAGCTATAATCCACTCGTGAGCCTATCTCACGAGTCGGTAACGTAGGGATTAATAATATCCACTGTTCGGTAGCTTTTATGTTCTTTATTCGGTATCTCGTATACGTAACGGGGAACTTCGTTACATACCCCCCTCCGTAACGGAGGTTTCGACCCGAAACCGAAAGCGCCCGAACACGAGTTCGTTTTTCGCTGCCACGCCCAAGCGTGCAGTGATGCACTTCAGTCTGGGTTTACTCTTGCGGTAGCTCAGGCTTGTATGGCTTGATGTCTGCCGTAGACATTTTGCCAGTGACGTTTCCTGCCAAATCAGACAATTCTACAACTGTCTCCGATAACTTCTTCGCAATCATAAACGGTCCACCGAATGGTTTGTTCAGTGCAGCCGATATGTGTTTTGCGGCATTCGAGAGCTGTCGGTTGCGAACTAAGACTAACTCGCCAACCTCATAGTGCTTTTCACGACGACGTAGATTATACGGTCTTGCCTGTCGTTCGTGCGCTTCTTCGAGAGCATACTTGAAAACTTTTCTAAGTGTTTCCAAGCGTTTCATGCGTGCCAACCACTTTTCTGTCGGTTGCTGCATGATTTCGGTATCGCCTTCTAATTCACGTCGCAACGACCTTGCCGATTCTGGTTCTCTACCCAGATTAGCAAATGCAGGTGTAGCTTGCAGTGAACCATGGTGGGCAGTATTGAATGCAAATCTAAATGCATCCAAATGCTGATCCCACTCTCGATGATCAGAATCGAGAAAGGCCCTTATCATCATCTTCAGGCTTCTATTCACCCTTTCGGTGGGGTTTGCCTGGGGATGATATGGAGGTGTCGTGGTTTGCCTCATACCCGTTAATTGTAATAAAGCAGTTATGTCTTTATTTACAAATTCGGTACCATTGTCGGTAACTAAAACTTTTGGTGTACCCCATCTATGAATCACCAAGTTTTCGATAGCTTCTGCAATCTTTTTGCCGTTAGCGCGTCGAAGTGGAGCTACTTCGATCCATTTTGTGTATAGGTCTTGGATTACCAACACATACGAGAACCCATGTTTACTTGGCGTCAGTGAGCCCATAATATCTGCCGATATTACAGTCCACGGCTGTTCAACAATTCGACGTCCCATGAAGCCGACGGGAGCTTGTTGTTCTACCTTGCAACGCTGACATTCGTCGCAGTGACTGACGTAAGCCGTTACATCTTTGAACATACCTGGCCAGAAGTAATTTATCGAAAGGCGTCGATATGTACGATCGATACCTTGATGGCCGGCTTGCGGTAACTTATGGCATTCTTCGAGCACTTTCTGCCTGTATTCCCTGGGTATCACCAGTTTCCAAGCATCAAGATCTTCGAGCTCAGCATCTGCCAAATCTGAACGTCGTTGATGATACATCAACTCTCCATCTAATTTCCAATCAAGAAATTTTTCTGGCGTTCTTTCGATATCCTTTACGCGCTTTAAATACCACGCATCCTTGGTATCGGCGTAAGACGGTAGCAAAGCATTTAAACTTTCCGGTGCTCTTGACAAAGCATCAGGAACATGATTTAAAGCTCCTTTACGATGTACGATCGTAAAATCGTATTCCATCAAGGCGAGAGCCCAACGAGCAAGTCTTCCAGATGGATCTTTTAAATTATGCAACCATCGGAGACTGCTGTGGTCGGTAATTACAGTGAAGTGGTAACCCTCAAGGTAACATCGAAACTTCCTTATCGACCACACCACTGCCAAGCATTCCTGCTCGGTAACGGTATATTTTCTTTCGGGATCCGTATGCGCTCTACTCGCGTAGGCGATTACTCTTTCTTGACCTTCGATAACTTGTGTCAAAACAGCACCTAAGCCAACATTGCTAGCATCGGTCTGTAATGCAAACGGGATCGAAAAATCTGGACAGGCAAGCGTTGGCGCGCTAGTTAAACATCCTTTCAGCGCGTCGAATGCTGACTGCTGATTGGCTGTCCATTCCCATGACTGATTTTTCTTTGTCAATTTCGTTAGCGGTTCAGCAACTGTCGCAAATTCTGGAATGAATCTTCTATACCAAGATGCCATTCCCAAGAATCTACGAATTTGCTTTAAATTCTTCGGTATCGGGAACGTGATTACGGCTTCTGTTTTCGCCGAATCCACGCGAAGACCTTGACTGTCTACGATAAATCCGAGATATTTTACTTCCGTTCTACAGAAGAAACTTTTCTCCTTATTTATCGTTAGCTCAGTTTGCCTTAACTTTTCGATAACTTTATCCAACCATAATAAGTGTTCGTCAAATGTTTTGGTGACAATGATAATGTCATCCAAATAGACGAATACATGTGGATAAAATTCGGGACCCAATAATTTATCCAGAGCAGGCTGGAATATTGCGGGAGCATTAGTTAATCCATAAGGCATTCGCTTAAATTGAAATAAGCCTCTGCCTGGAACAATAAAAGCCATGATACCACGTGACTTTTCTGCTAGCGGTACCTGCCAATACGCTTGACTCAAGTCGAGCGTTGTTAAATAATTGGCCTGTCGTAACTCATCTAGGATCGCAGCCATGTTCGGTAATGGGTACGCATCCTTTTTAGTTACAGCGTTAACGCGCCGGAGATCCACACAAAAGCGGAGCTTGCCATTGGCTTTCTTCGCCATGACTACCGGGCTCGCCCAATCACTTTGCGACGGTTCGATAATGCCATTGGTTAGCATATCGTCAACCTCTTGCCACATAGCTTGGCGGATTTTATCCGTGCACCTATGAGCTCGCTGTCTGATTGGCTCGTGATCTTGCACGTCAATTATGACTGCCGGTAACTTTGAAATTCCAGGTTTTCCAGAAATGGGGGGCAGTTTAATTTCTAGAAACTCTTGTAATTTCTTAGCGTTATCATTATCGGGAACCATTAAGCCGTTATTCACCACTACACAGTTTAGTGATTCGGCATTCGAGAACCAATGTTTATTTTGAGGTTTTTCCTTGTTAGCCCATTCTCCCGTGGAGAAGTCCACGACAACATGAGCATCTTGTAGGAAATCAAGTCCCAAAATAAAATTACTCGACAAGGAAGGCATCCATAGTGTGTCAACTATAGTTGTCTTCCCCTCAAGAAATATCGGGATCTTGGCGGACTCAATTACTTTACATGTGTAATTGTTGCCAACGGTAACTCTTAAGGGTTCTATCTTATTGGCTTGTATACCAATTGAATTAAACAATTCAATGGCTACTTTGCCTGCAAACGTGCGTGAGGCTCCCGAGTCCACCAGCGCACGCAGCTTTTCCCCTTGTACGGTGATCGTGGTGTAGAATGCTAGTTTCCTAGATCTATCGCCAAACGTCGTAATTACTATATCAGTAATATCACCGACCGGTAACTTATCAACCGATTGATCATCGTTCGAATTTTCGGTAGCAACCACTCGAGCGCTTGTGTCCTCTGAGTGTTTGTTTACATTCTCCGTCTCCAACATAACATGTTGGTCTGAGAAGTCGCGGGAGCGATAATTATGGTTAATATTCACACATTGCTGTACTGAATATTCTTCGACATAATTATCCGGGACTATATTATCTTGGTTTTCACCCAAGATTTTCGGTATCATGTTTTTCCGCTCTTGGAGTGTCGTAACATTCTCGGGAAATTTTATTAACTCCTCTTGGCGTTTTTTGAACAGCATTTAGGGCACTCCGCTGTAGAAACCCCTTTGCTGCCACATCGGTAACAGAACATTGTTCTCTGCTCTTTACACGCACTCCAACCGTGTCCAGCTTTCCCGCAATTAAAGCAGGTAGCGCTCGGGCCCGGTTGTTTACGTTTTGAGCCCTGCCGGCTGTTATTGTTGCCAGCTGCCTTATCTAACGAAGGTTTCGACTTGGAACTGGTTCCTTGTCGGTTCCTTGTTGATTTAAAGGCTTTCAAATGCTCTTCGTTATCATTCGAATCTTCCGTTGTTGATTCGTCGGTATCAGAGCTGGATGTTTTATCCACTTCTAGGGCACGCACACCGTGTCGCCTAGACTCTCGGGATCTTCCATGACTGCTGGTATACGCCAACTCAGGAACTAAACTTTCCTCAGGCGCGGCAGGTGGACGGTATTTTAATGACGGCCTATAAGCGGCTTCGAAATTGAGCGCCAAACGCTCGAATTCTCGATACGTCATATATTTGTGTATAGCAATGCCTCTTCTATACACCGGTAGCATATTCTTGTGCGCGATAGCGATTCGGCTCCAATCCGATCTTTCTCTGCCTATTTTCCGAATATACGACTGTATAGTCTGCAAATAGGCTCGCACAGATTCGTTAGCACCCTGAGTTCTTGTTAGAAGCTCAGTCTCCAGTTCTTCCTCCCATGTTTGTGATCTGAAATAAGACCTTAAGGCGGACTTAATGTCAGACCAGGTTGAGAATTCATTATCCTCAAACCACATCCTCGCCACACCTGTTAGGATGTGGGGAAAGACGTCAACCAGGTCGGAATCTCTTACCCTGAGAAGGTTCAGGACGGCATCGGTTCGAGAAATAAAACTCTCAACCGCCTCCGTTCCATCGCCCGCAAAGGTTAAGTTTGACCTCTGGAGAGATTCGAGAACACGCCAACGGGGCATACAGTCATCCCCTTGGCCGGTAACTTTTCCAGGTTTTCCCTTCAGGACCCTCGTCCTGTAGGCCCCCTGGAATATCTCCGCCGAAGCATCGTCTGATGTCGGTTGAGATTCGAGATCATCGCTCGGCCTTGTCACTGTCAACAAAGGTTGACCCTGATTGGCCGATGCCGGTAGAGCGGCCGCGGTCTTTCGCGGTCGGCCTCTAGCGCGCTTTTCGGTAGCAGAAGCAGCTGCCACTGCTGCTTCATCGGGAACAGTCTTATTTTTCAGCAGCTTGTCAAAAGCCTGCTGGACTTGAGAAATGAAATCTTGGAACGGCCCTTCCAGTTTTTCCATTCTCTCGTCTAGACTCGAGATCTTCTTCTCCAGGTTTACCTGGGAAGCATCGGTAGCTGTCGGTTCTGCGAACTCATCAGAGTCGCCCGACCCGTTACTCCTTTTCCGTCCCGTGGACTCAGCCATCTACGTATGGATATAATAGTGCGTGTTGCTTCTTCTGTCTGGTCCAAGGGTTGTCGCTGGAGTGATCCGGCAAAGTTCTGTTTTGCCCCGTTAGCCGTCCGTCGGATAGGTTACCCCCACCCGAGCTTTGGACATGCGCAGACGATCTAAGTGATTCTCGTATTCTCACTTATCGCTTCTGCTCGATAAACATTCGCCCTTCGATTAATCGAATTTCGATCTAGGCGCTCGATAGCTCTGCTTCATCTACGGGCCGCTAGATGGCAGCACTAGGATCGAGTTCATCGACCTCCAGTACCATCAATCACGACCGACGGCAGCACTTCGACGAATTATTGATTCGTCTTGCCGTCGATTACCGCTAGATGGCAGTACCGGTAACATTTCTCGACAGAGGGTCCACGTGTGGTCTCTGTCTCACCTCGTCCTGAAAACATTGGCCTTTACTGGCTCAAGCTCATCAATTTCTGTTTTTGTTTTGGATGGATAGGAAAGGAATGAAAAGGAAGGAAAATAGGATGGAAATTGATGGGAAATTCACCGAGGTGTACGGTAGCGTGCGGGATCGTACGATTTCTCGTACCGGTAACATTCGGTAACTTGCAGGAGGAGTATTTCTAGGGCTCGACTAGCTGTGAAACCCTATCCATACAAACCTCCTTACGAGCCGCTTTCGTCTTTAGCGGCTTCGAAGGTTTTTCCTTCGGTGGGGTTACCACCTGGGGAACTGCCTTCGGAGTCGCCTCGGAAAGCCGTGGTTGGGCGTGTACTTTCCCACGCTCGGATCTGCGTTTTGCCGCTATCACCTTACGTGGTACGTTCGTACCCGCATTCGCCACGTATGGACCGATTGTCTGCCAATGCGGCCCACAGGCAGGGCAGGTGCGCAACGTTTTCCCGGTGCGCCCACACCCCTTACAGAAAGCATCTTTAATTGGTGTAGGGCATTCGGAAAACCGATGGCCCTTACCCTTGCAATTCCAGCATACACGTATGCCGAAATTGCCGGTAGCGCGCGTGGCCACAGGATCGGAAGGCTTCGCCTTCTTCACCGGTGGTGCCGGAGTCACCTTAGGCGGCAACGGTTGCTTAACTCCTTTCGGAGGCTTGACGGACGCCATAGCTGCGTATGACGGCCGCTTCGTCTCCGGAGCAGCTACCGCTGTCTCCCGCTGGACCTCCCTGACCCGCTTGCGCTCCTTTCGGGAGAGCTTACGGACAGGGGTGCTCAGCACAGGTGCCTCGGCCACCTCGACCGCTGCCACGACTTCGTGGTAGAGGTCCAGGTCCGCTCGGAAGAGAGCAGCCAGCAACTCCACTAGACTACGTCTAGGAAGACCCTGATTGCTCCCCTCCATAGGCGTCGGGGTTACCGAACGCATCCTGCAGTGTCGCTGCATTAATTCGCTGAGTACCTGCGTACCCAGCTCCTCATGCCCAGACTCTACAGGGTGTTTCGTCAACCCCTCGGTAACAGGTGGGCTACCGCCCACCTCGGTAACAGCAACGCAGGTTGCCGCCGAAACGTCAACCTGCGCCACGGGAACAGGTGCGGGATCGGATGCGGGACCCTCTACAGGGCCCGCAGGAGATGGGGATGCCAGAAGGGCATCCTCATCAAAGGAGTCCTGTGCCATAGGCACAGGAGCGACGGGAGCGTCGGCGGTTCCGCCGGCAGTCGTGGTCGAGGGCGAGGCGTTCAAGGAAGCCATTTGTAGGCAGAGAGAGAGAGAGCGAGGAAGGCTGAGAGAGAGACGGAAAGAACTATAGTTCTATAGGGATCCAGGGTAGGTTGAGATGTGAGGCGACTTGCCGGCTCGCGGAGCGTTAGCGAGGCGTTATCATCTGTTGCCAAATTTCCGA
This sequence comes from Prorops nasuta, assembly GCF_024137725.1. NCBI lineage: Eukaryota > Metazoa > Arthropoda > Insecta > Hymenoptera > Bethylidae > Prorops > Prorops nasuta. Next base: position 167,880 of record NW_027116883.1, read on the forward strand.
TTCTGCGCTTAATTCGGTAATTATGTTTGGCAACATCTCGATAGCTAGCTAATTGAACTGCTCTGACAGTTAGCCGGTCGGGCTCCGCCAGGCAGCATGGCTCAGCTCAGCCGGTCGACTTGTTTACAAACAAGCGCTCAGCTGTCACTTGCCCAGTCAAGTAGCCTTTTCGGTAGCGTTAGATTTTAACACGGGCGAATATAATATTAAATTATATTTGCGCCCGTGGTTCTCATCCAATTTCCCGTTAGCTTAGCATGGGTTGCTCGAATTCTACGTGAACACGTCAATTCGATCAGGCTATCAATTCTTAACAGAATTTGATCCCTTTTACAACCAGATGATCTTTTCATGCTTTTTCAGCGTTTCCGAGCCTCCAGAAAATAGTGGGCCACCTATTCCCTGAAAACTCCAACACTTCCGGTAACTTCTCGGACTTGTGGATTATTCGTTCGCCGAATAATTAATCTATTATAAGAAACCACGTTGGGCGCCATTTGTAACGTTATTCCCGTCAGTGCGAGGGGCCACTCACACTACGGGTTTTCCCATTACCTTCGCCCGTCCTTTTCTATCGGTATCAGGGCGCCAGTTGGTCAGTTGGGTGGCCAACAACCCTACGTTATCAATTGGGTCCTTCGACCCCATTCTCTATGCATCTTATACGGCCCTGCGGCCATGCATGTGGACGGTAGCGGTAGCCAGGGTCGCTCAGTATGCTAGGTCGTGGAGAGAGGGGAGGGTCCCTTACGGAAGTCCGAGCCTCGCAGACCTGCCTGCTGAGGGGCATACATTTCTCCCTCACCACCCACACACAGGTGGTGGTGAGGAGTGCGGGAACATGCGGTATCAATTGCCAAAGCATAGCGTTTTGCCAGGAGCGGACCACCACGGAGGCAATGTTCACGGCCCGTCCAGCCATAGCGCAAGCCTATGGGATTACGGAGGGCACCGGGACACATCCCAACGGGCTAACTACGCCCCTGCACAACCCACTATGCATTGGCCGGTATCCAGTCGTGACGTACGTGCAGGCTGGCCTATAGCACACGCCTCACGTACGCGAACCGACCCATGGCTGTCTCTGAGTGCCGCGTCACGCGCTCACCAGCACGCACGGACACATCAGCACAGTCCCATGGTCGCGTTCAGACTGACTGCTATGGCAGTCTGCGCACGACATTCGCGCAGCCTGCTTGACGTGCGTAACCAGCGTTCAAGCCAGACTCGATGTTCTATTTCCCCTCCTCATGGGGACTTATAGACACTGTCATTGTTTTAGGACTCCCCAAGGCCGCTTCTCCTTATCTCAGGTTGCCTGGGTTGTTTGGCATGGTCCTGCCTTACTTCTCAGGACAACCTGGACATCGTTTACTGGAGCGCCGGTCTTTTCATCCGGGCCTCTGCCTGTCAACGGGGTCTATCCTTGACGTTAGCTATAATCCACTCGTGAGCCTATCTCACGAGTCGGTAACGTAGGGATTAATAATCTCCACTGTTCGGTAGCTTTTATGTTCTTTATTCGGTATCTCGTATACGTAACGGGGAACTTCGTTACATAACTCACTTGGGGTCAAGGAGTACTACTATGGGGCTAGGATAACTCACTTGGGGTCAGGGAGTACTTATAAAGGGGCTATGGTAACTCACTTGGGGACAGGGAGTACTACTATGGGACTAGGGTAACTCACTGGCGGTTAGAGAGTACTTATAATCGGGCTAGGATAACTCACTTGGGGTCAGGGAGTACTTATAAAGGGGTTAGGTTAACTCACTTTGGTTCAAGGAGTACTTATATGGGACTAGGGTAACTCACTTGGAGTCTGTGAGTACTTATATGGGACCAGGGTAACTCACTTGGGGCCAGGGTGTACTTATTAAAGGGCTAGGGTAACTCTCTTGGGGTCAGGGAGTACTTATAAGGGACTAGGGTATCTCACTTGGGGTCTGGGAGTACATATAAAGCGGCTAGGATAACTCACTTGGGTCAGGGTGTACTTATAAAGAAGCTAGGTAACTCACTTGCGGACAGAGAGTACATATAAGTGGGCTAGGATAACTCACTTGGGTTCAGGGAGTACATATAATGGGGCTAGGATAACTCACTTGCGGTCAGAGAGTACATATAAAGGGGCTAGGATAACTCACTTGGGGTGAGGGAGTACTTATATAGAGGCTATGGTAACTCACTTGGGGGTCAGGGAGTACATTTATGTGACTAAAGTATCACACTGGGGGTCAGGGAGTACTTATAAAGTTTCTACGGTGACTCATTTGGGGTCAGGGAGTACCTCAATGGGACTAGGGTAACTCACTTGTGTTCAGGGAATACATATATGAAACTAGGGTAACACACTTGGGTTCAGGGAGTACTTATAAAGTGGTTTGAATAACTCACTTGCGGTCAGAGAGTACATATTAGGGGATAGGATAACTCACTGGGGGTCAGGGAGTACTTATAAAGGGGCTAGGGTAACTCTCTTTGGGTCAAGGAGTACTTATATTGGACTAGGCTAACTCACTTGGTGTCTGGGCATACTTATATGGGATCAGGGTAACTCACTTGGGGTCAGAGAGTACTTATAAAGGACTAGGGTAACTCACTTGGGGTCTGGGAGTACATATAAAGCGGCTAAGATAACTCACTTGCGGTCAGAGGGTACATATAAAGGGGCTAGGGTAACTCACTTGCTGTCAGAGAGTACATATAAAGGGGCTAGGATAACTCACTTGGGGTCAGGGAGTACATTTATGGGACTAAGGTAACTCACTTGGGGTCAGAGAGTACTTATTAGGGACTAGGGTAACTCACTTGGGGTCTGGGAGTACATATAAAGCGGCTAAGATAACTCACTTGCGGACAGAGAGTACATATAAAGGGGCTAGGATAACTCACTTGGGGTCAGGAAGTACTTATATAGGGGCTAGTTTAACTCACTTGGGGTCAGGGAGTACTTCGATGGGACTTGGATAACTCACTTGGGGTCAGGGAGTGCATTTATGTGACTAAGGTAACACACATGGGGTCAGGGAGAACTTATAAAGGTGCTACGGTGACTCATTTGGGGTCAGGGAGTACCTCTATGGGAATAGGGTAACTCACTTGTGTTCAGGGAATACATATATGAAACTAGGGTAACACACTTGGGGTCAGGGAGTACTTATAAAGGAGCTAGGATAACTCACTTACGGTCAGAGAGTACATATAAAGGGGCTAGGATAACTCACTTGGGGTCAGGGAGTACATATAAAGGGGCTAGGGTCACTCTTTGGGTCAAGGAGTACTTATATTGGACTGGGCTAACCCACTAGGTGTCTGGGAGTACTTATAAGGGACCAGGGTAACTCACTTGGGGCCAGGGTGTACTTATAAAGGGGATAGGGTAACTCACTTGGGGTCAAGGAGTAGTTATAAGGGACTAGGGTAACTCACTTGGTGTCTGGGAGTACATATAAAGGGGCTAGAATAACTCACTTGCGGTCAGGGAGTACTTATATGGGACTAGGGTAACACACTTTGGATCAAGGAGTAATGATATGGGACTAGGGTAACTCAATTGGTGTCTGTGAGTACTTATATGGGACCAGGGTAACTCAATTGGGGCCAGGGTGTACTTACAAAGGGGATAGGGTAACTCACTTGGGGTCAAGGAGTAGTTATAAGGGACTAGGGTAACTCACTTGGGGTCAGGGAGTACATATAAAGCGGCTAGGATAACTCACTTGCGGTCAGAGAGTACATATATAGGGGCTAGGATAACTCACTTGGGGTCAGGGAGTACATTTATGGGACTAAGGTAACACATTTGGGGTCAGGGACTACTTATAAAGGGGCTAGGATAACTCACTTGCGGTCAGAGAGTACATATAAAAGGGCTAGGATAACTCACTTGGGGTCAGGGAGTACTTATAAAGGGGCAATGGTAACTCAATTGGGGTCAAGGAGTACTACTATGGGACTAGGATAACTCACTTGCCGTCAGAGAGTACATATAAAGGGGCTAGGATAACTCACTTGGGGTCAAGGAGTACTTATCAAGGTGATATTGTAACTCACTTGGGGTCAGGGAGTACTTATAAAGGGGTTAGGTTAACTCACTTTGGTCCAAGGAGTACTTATATGGGACTAGGGTAACTCACTTGGGGCCAGGGTGTACTTATAAAGGGGATAGGGTAACTCACTTGGGGTCAAGGAGTAATGATATGGGACTAGGGTAACTCAATTGGTGTCTGTGAGTACTTATATGGGACCAGGGTAACTCAATTGGGGCCAGGGTGTACTTACAAAGGGGATAGGGTAACTCACTTGGGGTCAAGGAGTAGTTATAAGGGACTAGGGTAACTCACTTGGGGTCAGGGAGTACATATAAAGCGGCTAGGATAACTCACTTGCGGTCAGAGAGTACATATATAGGGGCTAGGATAACTCACTTGGGGTCAGGGAGTACATTTATGGGACTAAGGTAACACATTTGGGGTCAGGGACTACTTATAAAGGGGCTAGGATAACTCACTTGCGGTCAGAGAGTACATATAAAAGGGCTAGGATAACTCACTTGGGGTAAGGGAGTACTTATAAAGGGGCTATGGTAACTCACTTGGGGTCAGGGAGTACTACTATGGGACTAGGGTAACTCACTTGCGGTTAGAGAGTACTTATAAACGGGCTAGGATAACTCACTTGGGGTCAAGGAGTACTTATCAAGGTGATATTGTAACTCACTTGGTGTCAGGGAGTACTTATAAAGGGGTTAGGTTAACTCACTTTGGTCCAAGGAGTACTTATATGGGACTAGGGTAACTCACTTGGAGTCTGTGAGTACTTATATGGGACCAGAGTAACTCACTTGGGGCCAGGGTGTACTTATTAAAGGGCTAGGGTAACTCTCTTGGGGTCAGGGTGTACTTATAAGGGACTAGGGTAACTCACTTGGGGTCTGGGAGTACATATAAAGCGGCTAGGATAACTCACTTGGGGTCAGGGAGTACTTATAAAGGGGCTAGGGTAACTCATTTGGGGCCAGGGAGTAGTTATAAGGGACTAGGGTAACTCACTTGGGGTCTGGGAGTACATATAAAGGGGCTAGGTTAACTCACTTGCGGTCAGAGAGTACATATAAAGGGGCTAGGATAACTCACTTGGGGTCAGGGAGTACTTATAAAGGGGCTATGGTAACTCACTTGGGGTCAGAAAGTACTTATTTGGGACTAGGGTACTCACTTAGGGACAGGGAGTTCTTATATGGGACTAGGGTAATTCACTTGCGGTCAGAGACTACATATAAAGGGGTTTAGGATAACTCACTTGGGGTCAGGGAGTACAAATATGGGACTAGGGTAACTCACTTGCGGTCAGGGAGTACTTATAAAGGGGCTAGGGTCACTCTTTGGGTCAAGGAGTATTTATATTGGACTAGGCTAACCCACTAGGTGTCTGGGAGTACTTATATGGTACCACGGTAACTCACTTGGGGTCAGGGTGTACTTATAAAGGGGATAGGGTAACCCACTAGGGGTCAGGGAGTACTTATAAAGGGGCTATAGTAACTCCCTTGGGGTCAGAGAGTACTTATAAGGGACTAGGGTAACTCACTTGGGGTCTGGGAGTACATATAAAGCGGCTAAGATAACTCACTTGCGGTCAGAGGGTACATATAAAGGGGCTAGGGTAACTCACATGCGGACAGAGAGTCCATATATAGGGGCTAGGATAACTCACTTGGGGTCAGAGAGTACTTATAAGGGACTAGGGTAACTCACTTGGGGTCAGGGTGTACTTATAAAGGGGATAGGGTAACTCACTAGGGGTCAGGGAGTACTTATAAAGGGGCTAGGATAACTCACTTACGGTCAGAGAGTACATATAAAGGGGATAGGATAACTCACTTGGGGTCAGGGAGTACATTTATGGGACTAAGGTAACTCTCTTGGGGTCAGAGAGTACTTATAAGGGACTAGGGTAACTCACTTGGGGTCTGGGAGTACATATAAAGCGGCTAAGATAACTCACTTGCGGTCAGAGGGTACATATAAAGGGGCTAGGGTAACTCACTTGCGGACAGAGAGTCCATATATAGGGGCTAGGATAACTCACTTGGGGTCAGAGAGTACTTATAAGGGACTAGGGTAACTCACTTGGGGTCAGGGTGTACTTATAAAGGGGATAGGGTAACTCACTAGGGGTCAGGGAGTACTTATAAAGGGGCTATAGTAACTCCCTTGGGGTCAGGAAGTACTTATTTGGGACTAGGGTACTCACTTGCGGTCAGAGAGTACATATAAAGGGGATAGGATAACTCACTTGGGGTCAGGGAGTACTTATAAAGGGGCTAAGGTAACTCACTTGGTGCCAGGGAGTACTAATATGAAACTAGGGTAACACACTTTGGGTCAGGGAGTACTTATAAAGGGGCTAGGATAACTCACTTGCGGTCAGAGAGTACATTTATGGGACTAAGGTAACTCTCTTTGGGTCAGTGAGTACTTATAAGGGACTAGGGTAACTCACTTGCGGACTGAGAGTACATATAAAGGGGCTAGGATAACTCACTTGGGGTCAGGGAGTACATTTATGGGACTAAGGTAACTCTCTTGGGGTCAGAGAGTACTTATAAGGGACTAGGGTAACTCACTTGGGGTCAGGGAGTACTTATAAAGGGGTTAAGGTAACTCACTTGGTGCCAGGGAGTACTAATATGAAACTAGGGTAACACACTTTGGGTCAGGGAGTACTTATAAAGGGGCTAGGATAACTCACTTGCGGTCAGAGAGTACATATAAAGGGGCTAGGATAACTCACTTGGGGTCAGGAGGTACATTTATGGGACTAAGGTAACTCTCTTGGGGTCAGTGAGTACTTATAAGGGACTAGGATAACTCACTTGGCGTCAGGGATTACTAATATAGGGGCTAGGGTAACTCGCTTGGGGTCAGGGAGTACTTCGCTGGGACTAGGATAACTCACTTGGGCTCGGGGAGTATATTTATGTGACTAAGATAACACACTTGGGGTCATGGAGAACTTATAAAGGTGCTACGTTGACTCATTTGGGGTCAGGGATACATCTATGGGACTAGGGTAACTCACTTGGGGTCAGAGAGTACTTATAAAGGGGCTATGGTAACTCACTTGGGGTCAGGAAGTACTACTATGGGACTAGGGTAACTCACTTGCGGTTAGAGAGTACTTATAATCGGTCTAGGATAACTCACTTGGGGTCAAGGAGTACTTATAAAGGGGCTATGGAACTCACTTGGGGCCAGGGATTACTAATATGACACTAGGGTATCACACTTGGGGTCAGGGAGTACTTATAAAGGAGCTAGGATAACTCACTTGCGGTCAGAGAGTACATATAAAGGGGCTAGGATAACTCACTTGGGTCAGGGAGTACTTATAAAGAGGCTAGGGTAACTCACTTGCGGTCAGAGAGTACATATAAGTGGGTTAGGTTAACTCACTTTGGTTCAAGGAGTACTTATATGGGACTAGGGTAACTCACTTGGAGTCTGTGAGTACTTATATGGGACCATGGTAACTCACTTGGGGCCAGGGTGTACTGATTAAAGGGCTAGGGTAACTCTATTGGGGTCAGGGAGTACTTATAAGGGACTAGGGTAACTCACTTGGGGTCTGGGAGTACATATAAAGCGGCTAGGATAACTCACTTGGGTCAGGGTGTACTTATAAAGAAGCTAGGTAACTCACTTGCGGACAGAGAGTACATATAAGTGGGCTAGGATAACTCACTTGGGGTGAGGGAGTACTTATATAGAGGCTAGGATAACTCACTTGGCGTCAGGGAGTACATTTATGTGACTAAAGTATCACACTGGGGGTCAGGGAGTACTTATAAAGTTCCTACGGTGACTCATTTGGGGTCAGGGAGTACCTCAATGGGACTAGGGTAACTCACTTGTGTTCAGGGAATACATATATGAAACTAGGGTAACACACTTGGGTTCAGGGAGTACTTACATGGAACTAGGGTAACTCACTTGGGGTCAGGGTGTACTTATAAAGGGGATAGGCTAACTCACTTGGGGTCAGGTAGTAGTTATAAGGGACTAGGGTAATTCTTTGGGGGTCAGGGGGTACTTATAAAGGGGCTATGGTAACTCACTTTGGGTTAGGGAGTACTTATATGGGACTAGGGCAACTCACTTGCGCTCACAGAATACATATAAAGGGGCTAGGATAACTCACTTGTGGTCAGGGAGTACTTATATGGGACTAGGGTAACACACTTTGGATCAAGGAGTACTGATATGGGACTAGGGTAACTCACTTGAGACCAGGGTGTACTTATAAAGGGGATAGGCTAACTCACTTGGGGTCAGGTAGTAGTTATAAGGGACTAGGGTAATTCTTTGGGGGTCAGGGGGTACTTATAAAGGGGCTATGGTAACTCACTTTGGGTTAGGGAGTATTTATATGGGACTAGGGTAACTCACTTGCGCTCAGAGAGTACATATAAAAGGGCTAGGATAACTCACTTGTGGTCAGGGAGTACTTATATGGGACTAGGGTAACTCACTTGGTGTCTGTGAGTACTTATATGGGACCAGGGTAACTAACTTGGGGCCAGGGTGTAGTTATTAAAGGGCTAGGGTAACTTTCTTGGGGTCAGGGAGTACTTATAAGGGACTAGGGTAACTCACTTGGGGTCAGGGAGTACATATAAAGTGGCTAGGATAACTAACTTGCTGTCCGAGTGTAAATATAAAGGGGCTAGGATAACTCACTTGGGGTCAGGGAGTACATTTATGGGACTAAGGTAACACATTTGGGGTCAGGGAGTACTTATAAAGGGGCTAGGGTAACTCACTTTGCGGTCAGAGAGTACATATAAAGGGGCTAGGATAACTCACTTTGCGGTCAGAGAGTACATATAAAGGGGCTAGGATAACTCACTTGGGGTCACGAAGTACTTATATAGGGGCTAGTTTAACTCACTTGGGGTCAGGGGGTGCATTTATGTGACTAAGGTAACACACTTGGGGTCAGGGAGAACTTATAAAGGTGCTACGGTGACTCATTTGGGGTCAGGGAGTACCTCTATGGGACTAGGGTAACTCACTTGTGTTCAGGGAATACATATATGAAACTAGGGTAACACACTTGGGGTCAGGGAGTACTTATAAAGGAGCTAGGATAACTCACTTGGGGTCAGGGAGTACATATAAAGGGGCTAGGATAACTCACTTGCGGTCAGAGAGTACATATAAAGGGGCTAGGATAACTCACTTGGGGTCAGGGAGTACTTATAAAGGGGCTATAGTAACTCACATGGGGTCAGGAAGTACTTATTTGGGACTAGGGTACTCACTTAGGGACAGGGAGTTCTTATATGGGACTAGGGTAACTCACTTGCGGTCAGAGAGTACATATAAAGGGGATAGGATAACTCACTTGGGGTCAGGGAGTACATATATGGGACTAGGGTAACTCACTTGCGGTCAGAGAGCACATATAAAGGGGATAGGATAACTCACTTGGGGTCAGGGAGTACTAATAAAGGGGCTAAGGTAACACACTTGGGTTCAGGGAGTACTTACATGGAACTAGGGTAACACACTTGGGGTCAGGGAGTACTTATAAAGTGGTTTGAATAACTCACTTGCGGTCAGAGAGTACATATTAGGGGATAGGATAACTCACTGGGGGTCAGGGAGTACTTATAAAGGGGCTAGGGTAACACTCTTTGGGCCAAGGAGTACTTATATTGGACTAGGCTAACTCACTTGGTGTCTGGTAGTACTTATATGGGATCAGGGTAACTCACTTGGGGTCTGGGAGTACATATAAAGGGGCTAGGATAACTCACTTGCGGTCAGAGAGTACATATAAAGGGGCTAGGATAACTCACTTGGTGTCTGGGAGTACTTATATGGGATCAGGGTAACTTACTTGGGGTCTGGGAGTACATATAAAGGGGCTAGGATAACTCACTTGCGGTCAGAGAGTACATATAAAGGGGCTAGGATAACTCACTTGGGGTCAGGGAGTACATATAAAGGGGCTAGGGTCACTCTTTGGGTCAAGGAGTACTTATATTGGACTGGGCTAACCCACTAGGTGTCTGGGAGTACTTATAAGGGACCAGGGTAACTCACTTGGGGCCAGGGTGTACTTATAAAGGGGATAGGGTAACTCACTTGCGGTCAAGGAGTAGTTATAAGGGACTAGGTTAACTCACTTGGTGTCTGGGAGTACATATAAAGGGGCTAGGATAACTCACTTGCGGTCAGGGAGTACTTATATGGGACTAGGGTAACACACTTTGGATCAAGGAGTAATGATATGGGACTAGGGTAACTCAATTGGTGTCTGTGAGTACTTATATGGGACCAGGGTAACTCAATTGGGGCCAGGGTGTACTTACAAAGGGGATAGGGTAACTCACTTGGGGTCAAGGAGTAGTTATAAGGGACTAGGGTAACTCACTTGGGGTCAGGGAGTACATATAAAGCGGCTAGGATAACTCACTTGCGGTCAGAGAGTACATATATAGGGGCTAGGATAACTCACTTGGGGTCAGGGAGTACATTTATGGGACTAAGGTAACACATTTGGGGTCAGGGACTACTTATAAAGGGGCTAGGATAACTGACTTGCGGTCAGAGAGTACATATAAAAGGGCTAGGATAACTCACTTGGGGTCAGGGAGTACTTATAAAGGGGCAATGGTAACTCAATTGGGGTCAAGGAGTACTACTATGGGACTAGGATAACTCACTTGCCGTCAGAGAGTACATATAAAGGGGCTAGGATAACTCACTTGGGGTAAGGGAGTACTTATAAAGGGGCTATGGTAACTCACTTAGGGTCAGGGAGTACTACTATGGGACTAGGGTAACTCACTTGCGGTTAGAGAGTACTTATAAACGGGCTAGGATAACTCACTTGGTGTCTGGGAGTACTTATATGGGATCAGGGTAACTTACTTGGGGTCTGGGAGTACATATAAAGGGGCTAGGATAACTCACTTGCGGTCAGAGAGTACATATAAAGGGGCTAGGATAACTCACTTGGGGTCAGGGAGTACATATAAAGGGGCTAGGGTCACTCTTTGGGTCAAGGAGTACTTATATTGGACTGGGCTAACCCACTAGGTGTCTGGGAGTACTTATAAGGGACCAGGGTAACTCACTTGGGGCCAGGGTGTACTTATAAAGGGGATAGGGTAACTCACTTGCGGTCAAGGAGTAGTTATAAGGGACTAGGTTAACTCACTTGGTGTCTGGGAGTACATATAAAGGGGCTAGGATAACTCATTTGCGGTCAGGGAGTACTTATATGGGACTAGGGTAACACACTTTGGATCAAGGAGTAATGATATGGGACTAGGGTAACTCAATTGGTGTCTGTGAGTACTTATATGGGACCAGGGTAACTCAATTGGGGCCAGGGTGTACTTACAAAGGGGATAGGGTAACTCACTTGGGGTCAAGGAGTAGTTATAAGGGACTAGGGTAACTCACTTGGGGTCAGGGAGTACATATAAAGCGGCTAGGATAACTCACTTGCGGTCAGAGAGTACATATATAGGGGCTAGGATAACTCACTTGGGGTCAGGGAGTACATTTATGGGACTAAGGTAACACATTTGGGGTCAGGGACTACTTATAAAGGGGCTAGGATAACTGACTTGCGGTCAGAGAGTACATATAAAAGGGCTAGGATAACTCACTTGGGGTCAGGGAGTACTTATAAAGGGGCAATGGTAACTCAATTGGGGTCAAGGAGTACTACTATGGGACTAGGATAACTCACTTGCCGTCAGAGAGTACATATAAAGGGGCTAGGATAACTCACTTGGGGTAAGGGAGTACTTATAAAGGGGCTATGGTAACTCACTTAGGGTCAGGGAGTACTACTATGGGACTAGGGTAACTCACTTGCGGTTAGAGAGTACTTATAAACGGGCTAGGATAACTCACTTGGGGTCAAGGAGTACTTATCAAGGTGATATTGTAACTCACTTGGTGTCAGGGAGTACTTATAAAGGGGTTAGGTTAACTCACTTTGGTCCAAGGAGTACTTATATGGGACTAGGGTAACTCACTTGGAGTCTGTGAGTACTTATATGGGACCAGAGTAACTCACTTGGGGCCAGGGTGTACTTATAAAGGGGATAGGGTAACTCACTTGGGGTCAAGGAGTAATGATATGGGACTAGGGTAACTCAATTGGTGTCTGTGAGTACTTATATGGGACCAGGGTAACTCAATTGGGGCCAGGGTGTACTTACAAAGGGGATAGGGTAACTCACTTGGGGTCAAGGAGTAGTTATAAGGGACTAGGGTAACTCACTTGGGGTCAGGGAGTACATATAAAGCGGCTAGGATAACTCACTTGCGGTCAGAGAGTACATATATAGGGGCTAGGATAACTCACTTGGGGTCAGGGAGTACATTTATGGGACTAAGGTAACACATTTGGGGTCAGGGACTACTTATAAAGGGGCTAGGATAACTCACTTGCGGTCAGAGAGTACATATAAAAGGGCTAGGATAACTCACTTTGGTCCAAGTAGTACTTATATGGGACTAGGGTAACTCACTTGGAGTCTGTGAGTACTTATATGGGACCAGAGTAACTCACTTGGGGCCAGGGTATACTTATTAAAGGGCTAGGGTAACTCTCTTGGGGTCAGGGTGTACTTATAAGGGACTAGGGTAACTCACTTGGGGTCTGGGAGTACATATAAAGCGGCTAGGATAACTCACTTGGGGTCAGGGAGTACTTATAAAGGGGCTAGGGTAACTCATTTGGTGCCAGGGAGTAGTTATAAGGGACTAGGGTAACTCACTTGGGGTCTGGGAGTACATATAAAGGGGCTAGGTTAACTCACTTGCGGTCAGAGAGTACATATAAAGGGGCTAGGATAACTCACTTGGGGTCAGGGAGTACTTATAAAGGGGCTATGGTAACTCACTTGGGGTCAGAAAGTACTTATTTGGGACTAGGGTACTCACTTAGGGACAGGGAGTTCTTATATGGGACTAGGGTAATTCACTTGCGGTCAGAGACTACATATAAAGGGGTTTAGGATAACTCACTTGGGGTCAGGGAGTACAAATATGGGACTAGGGTAACTCACTTGCGGTCAGGGAGTACTTATAAAGGGGCTAGGGTCACTCTTTGGGTCAAGGAGTATTTATATTGGACTAGGCTAACCCACTAGGTGTCTGGGAGTACTTATATGGTACCACGGTAACTCACTTGGGGTCAGGGTGTACTTATAAAGGGGATAGGGTAACCCACTAGGGGTCAGGGAGTACTTATAAAGGGGCTATAGTAACTCCCTTGGGGTCAGAGAGTACTTATAAGGGACTAGGGTAACTCACTTGGGGTCTGGGAGTACATATAAAGCGGCTAAGATAACTCACTTGCGGTCAGAGGGTACATATAAAGGGGCTAGGGTAACTCACATGCGGACAGAGAGTCCATATATAGGGGCTAGGATAACTCACTTGGGGTCAGAGAGTACTTATAAGGGACTAGGGTAACTCACTTGGGGTCAGGGTGTACTTATAAAGGGGATAGGGTAACTCACTAGGGGTCAGGGAGTACTTATAAAGGGGCTAGGATAACTCACTTACGGTCAGAGAGTACATATAAAGGGGATAGGATAACTCACTTGGGGTCAGGGAGTACATTTATGGGACTAAGGTAACTCTCTTGGGGTCAGAGAGTACTTATAAGGGACTAGGGTAACTCACTTGGGGTCTGGGAGTACATATAAAGCGGCTAAGATAACTCACTTGCGGTCAGAGGGTACATATAAAGGGGCTAGGGTAACTCACTTGCGGACAGAGAGTCCATATATAGGGGCTAGGATAACTCACTTGGGGTCAGAGAGTACTTATAAGGGACTAGGGTAACTCACTTGGGGTCAGGGTGTACTTATAAAGGGGATAGGGTAACTCACTAGGGGTCAGGGAGTACTTATAAAGGGGCTATAGTAACTCCCTTGGGGTCAGGAAGTACTTATTTGGGACTAGGGTACTCACTTGCGGTCAGAGAGTACATATAAAGGGGATAGGATAACTCACTTGGGGTCAGGGAGTACTTATAAAGGGGCTAAGGTAACTCACTTGGTGCCAGGGAGTACTAATATGAAACTAGGGTAACACACTTTGGGTCAGGGAGTACTTATAAAGGGGCTAGGATAACTCACTTGCGGTCAGAGAGTACATTTATGGGACTAAGGTAACTCTCTTTGGGTCAGTGAGTACTTATAAGGGACTAGGGTAACTCACTTGCGGACTGAGAGTACATATAAAGGGGCTAGGATAACTCACTTGGGGTCAGGGAGTACATTTATGGGACTAAGGTAACTCTCTTGGGGTCAGAGAGTACTTATAAGGGACTAGGGTAACTCACTTGGGGTCAGGGAGTACTTATAAAGGGGTTAAGGTAACTCACTTGGTGCCAGGGAGTACTAATATGAAACTAGGGTAACACACTTTGGGTCAGGGAGTACTTATAAAGGGGCTAGGATAACTCACTTGCGGTCAGAGAGTACATATAAAGGGGCTAGGATAACTCACTTGGGGTCAGGAGGTACATTTATGGGACTAAGGTAACTCTCTTGGGGTCAGTGAGTACTTATAAGGGACTAGGATAACTCACTTGGCGTCAGGGAGTACTAATATAGGGGCTAGGGTAACTCGCTTGGGGTCAGGGAGTACTTCGCTGGGACTAGGATAACTCACTTGGGGTCGGGGAGTATATTTATGTGACTAAGATAACACACTTGGGGTCATGGAGAACTTATAAAGGTGCTACGTTGACTCATTTGGGGTCAGGGATACATCTATGGGACTAGGGTAACTCACTTGGGGTCAGAGAGTACTTATAAAGGGGCTATGGTAACTCACTTGGGGTCAGGAAGTACTACTATGGGACTAGGGTAACTCACTTGCGGTTAGAGAGTACTTATAATCGGTCTAGGATAACTCACTTGGGGTCAAGGAGTACTTATAAAGGGGCTATGGTAACTCACTTGGGGCCAGGGATTACTAATATGACACTAGGGTATCACACTTGGGGTCAGGGAGTACTTATAAAGGAGCTAGGATAACTCACTTGCGGTCAGAGAGTACATATAAAGGGGCTAGGATAACTCACTTGGGTCAGGGAGTACTTATAAAGAGGCTAGGGTAACTCACTTGCGGTCAGAGAGTACATATAAGTGGGTTAGGTTAACTCACTTTGGTTCAAGGAGTACTTATATGGGACTAGGGTAACTCACTTGGAGTCTGTGAGTACTTATATGGGACCATGGTAACTCACTTGGGGCCAGGGTGTACTGATTAAAGGGCTAGGGTAACTCTATTGGGGTCAGGGAGTACTTATAAGGGACTAGGGTAACTCACTTGGGGTCTGGGAGTACATATAAAGCGGCTAGGATAACTCACTTGGGTCAGGGTGTACTTATAAAGAAGCTAGGTAACTCACTTGCGGACAGAGAGTACATATAAGTGGGCTAGGATAACTCACTTGGGGTGAGGGAGTACTTATATAGAGGCTAGGATAACTCACTTGGCGTCAGGGAGTACATTTATGTGACTAAAGTATCACACTGGGGGTCAGGGAGTACTTATAAAGTTCCTACGGTGACTCATTTGGGGTCAGGGAGTACCTCAATGGGACTAGGGTAACTCACTTGTGTTCAGGGAATACATATATGAAACTAGGGTAACACACTTGGGTTCAGGGAGTACTTACATGGAACTAGGGTAACTCACTTGGGGTCAGGGTGTACTTATAAAGGGGATAGGCTAACTCACTTGGGGTCAGGTAGTAGTTATAAGGGACTAGGGTAATTCTTTGGGGGTCAGGGGGGTACTTATAAAGGGGCTATGGTAACTCACTTTGGGTTAGGGAGTACTTATATGGGACTAGGGCAACTCACTTGCGCTCACAGAATACATATAAAGGGGCTAGGATAACTCACTTGTGGTCAGGGAGTACTTATATGGGACTAGGGTAACACACTTTGGATCAAGGAGTACTGATATGGGACTAGGGTAACTCACTTGAGACCAGGGTGTACTTATAAAGGGGATAGGCTAACTCACTTGGGGTCAGGTAGTAGTTATAAGGGACTAGGGTAATTCTTTGGGGGTCAGGGGGGTACTTATAAAGGGGCTATGGTAACTCACTTTGGGTTAGGGAGTATTTATATGGGACTAGGGTAACTCACTTGCGCTCAGAGAGTACATATAATCGGGCTAGGATAACTCACTTGGGGTCAGGGAGTACTTATAAAGGGGTTAGGTTAACTCACTTTGGTTCAAGGAGTACTTATATGGGACTAGGGTAACTCACTTGGAGTCTGTGAGTACTTATATGGGACCAGGGTAACTCACTTGGGGCCAGGGTGTACTTATTAAAGGGCTAGGGTAACTCTCTTGGGGTCAGGGAGTACTTATAAGGGACTAGGGTATCTCACTTGGGGTCTGGGAGTACATATAAAGCGGCTAGGATAACTCACTTGGGTCAGGGTGTACTTATAAAGAAGCTAGGTAACTCACTTGCGGACAGAGAGTACATATAAGTGGGCTAGGATAACTCACTTGGGTTCAGGGAGTACATATAATGGGGCTAGGATAACTCACTTGCGGTCAGAGAGTACATATAAAGGGGCTAGGATAACTCACTTGGGGTGAGGGAGTACTTATATAGAGGCTAGGGTAACTCACTTGGGGGTCAGGGAGTACATTTATGTGACTAAAGTATCACACTGGGGGTCAGGGAGTACTTATAAAGTTTCTACGGTGACTCATTTGGGGTCAGGGAGTACCTCAATGGGACTAGGGTAACTCACTTGTGTTCAGGGAATACATATATGAAACTAGGGTAACACACTTGGGTTCAGGGAGTACTTATAAAGTGGTTTGAATAACTCACTTGCGGTCAGAGAGTACATATTAGGGGATAGGATAACTCACTGGGGGTCAGGGAGTACTTATAAAGGGGCTAGGGTAACTCTCTTTGGGTCAAGGAGTACTTATATTGGACTAGGCTAACTCACTTGGTGTCTGGGCATACTTATATGGGATCAGGGTAACTCACTTGGGGTCAGAGAGTACTTATAAAGGACTAGGGTAACTCACTTGGGGTCTGGGAGTACATATAAAGCGGCTAAGATAACTCACTTGCGGTCAGAGGGTACATATAAAGGGGCTAGGGTAACTCACTTGCTGTCAGAGAGTACATATAAAGGGGCTAGGATAACTCACTTGGGGTCAGGGAGTACATTTATGGGACTAAGGTAACTCACTTGGGGTCAGAGAGTACTTATTAGGGACTAGGGTAACTCACTTGGGGTCTGGGAGTACATATAAAGCGGCTAAGATAACTCACTTGCGGACAGAGAGTACATATAAAGGGGCTAGGATAACTCACTTGGGGTCAGGAAGTACTTATATAGGGGCTAGTTTAACTCACTTGGGGTCAGGGAGTACTTCGATGGGACTTGGATAACTCACTTGGGGTCAGGGAGTGCATTTATGTGACTAAGGTAACACACATGGGGTCAGGGAGAACTTATAAAGGTGCTACGGTGACTCATTTGGGGTCAGGGAGTACCTCTATGGGAATAGGGTAACTCACTTGTGTTCAGGGAATACATATATGAAACTAGGGTAACACACTTGGGGTCAGGGAGTACTTATAAAGGAGCTAGGATAACTCACTTACGGTCAGAGAGTACATATAAAGGGGCTAGGATAACTCACTTGGGGTCAGGGAGTACATATAAAGGGGCTAGGGTCACTCTTTGGGTCAAGGAGTACTTATATTGGACTGGGCTAACCCACTAGGTGTCTGGGAGTACTTATAAGGGACCAGGGTAACTCACTTGGGGCCAGGGTTGTACTTATAAAGGGGATAGGGTAACTCACTTGGGGTCAAGGAGTAGTTATAAGGGACTAGGGTAACTCACTTGGTGTCTGGGAGTACATATAAAGGGGCTAGAATAACTCACTTGCGGTCAGGGGAGTACTTATATGGGACTAGGGTAACACACTTTGGATCAAGGAGTAATGATATGGGACTAGGGTAACTCAATTGGTGTCTGTGAGTACTTATATGGGACCAGGGTAACTCAATTGGGGCCAGGGTGTACTTACAAAGGGGATAGGGTAACTCACTTGGGGTCAAGGAGTAGTTATAAGGGACTAGGGTAACTCACTTGGGGTCAGGGAGTACATATAAAGCGGCTAGGATAACTCACTTGCGGTCAGAGAGTACATATATAGGGGCTAGGATAACTCACTTGGGGTCAGGGAGTACATTTATGGGACTAAGGTAACACATTTGGGGTCAGGGACTACTTATAAAGGGGCTAGGATAACTCACTTGCGGTCAGAGAGTACATATAAAAGGGCTAGGATAACTCACTTGGGGTCAGGGAGTACTTATAAAGGGGCAATGGTAACTCAATTGGGGTCAAGGAGTACTACTATGGGACTAGGATAACTCACTTGCCGTCAGAGAGTACATATAAAGGGGCTAGGATAACTCACTTGGGGGTCAAGGAGTACTTATCAAGGTGATATTGTAACTCACTTGGGGTCAGGGAGTACTTATAAAGGGGTTAGGTTAACTCACTTTGGTCCAAGGAGTACTTATATGGGACTAGGGTAACTCACTTGGGGCCAGGGTGTACTTATAAAGGGGATAGGGTAACTCACTTGGGGTCAAGGAGTAATGATATGGGACTAGGGTAACTCAATTGGTGTCTGTGAGTACTTATATGGGACCAGGGTAACTCAATTGGGGCCAGGGTGTACTTACAAAGGGGATAGGGTAACTCACTTGGGGTCAAGGAGTAGTTATAAGGGACTAGGGTAACTCACTTGGGGTCAGGGAGTACATATAAAGCGGCTAGGATAACTCACTTGCGGTCAGAGAGTACATATATAGGGGCTAGGATAACTCACTTGGGGTCAGGGAGTACATTTATGGGACTAAGGTAACACATTTGGGGTCAGGGACTACTTATAAAGGGGCTAGGATAACTCACTTGCGGTCAGAGAGTACATATAAAAGGGCTAGGATAACTCACTTGGGGTAAGGGAGTACTTATAAAGGGGCTATGGTAACTCACTTGGGGTCAGGGAGTACTACTATGGGACTAGGGTAACTCACTTGCGGTTAGAGAGTACTTATAAACGGGCTAGGATAACTCACTTGGGGTCAAGGAGTACTTATCAAGGTGATATTGTAACTCACTTGGTGTCAGGGAGTACTTATAAAGGGGTTAGGTTAACTCACTTTGGTCCAAGGAGTACTTATATGGGACTAGGGTAACTCACTTGGAGTCTGTGAGTACTTATATGGGACCAGAGTAACTCACTTGGGGCCAGGGTGTACTTATTAAAGGGCTAGGGTAACTCTCTTGGGGTCAGGGTGTACTTATAAGGGACTAGGGTAACTCACTTGGGGTCTGGGAGTACATATAAAGCGGCTAGGATAACTCACTTGGGGTCAGGGAGTACTTATAAAGGGGCTAGGGTAACTCATTTGGGGCCAGGGAGTAGTTATAAGGGACTAGGGTAACTCACTTGGGGTCTGGGAGTACATATAAAGGGGCTAGGTTAACTCACTTGCGGTCAGAGAGTACATATAAAGGGGCTAGGATAACTCACTTGGGGTCAGGGAGTACTTATAAAGGGGCTATGGTAACTCACTTGGGGTCAGAAAGTACTTATTTGGGACTAGGGTACTCACTTAGGGACAGGGAGTTCTTATATGGGACTAGGGTAATTCACTTGCGGTCAGAGACTACATATAAAGGGGTTTAGGATAACTCACTTGGGGTCAGGGAGTACAAATATGGGACTAGGGTAACTCACTTGCGGTCAGGGAGTACTTATAAAGGGGCTAGGGTCACTCTTTGGGTCAAGGAGTATTTATATTGGACTAGGCTAACCCACTAGGTGTCTGGGAGTACTTATATGGTACCACGGTAACTCACTTGGGGTCAGGGTGTACTTATAAAGGGGATAGGGTAACCCACTAGGGGTCAGGGAGTACTTATAAAGGGGCTATAGTAACTCCCTTGGGGTCAGAGAGTACTTATAAGGGACTAGGGTAACTCACTTGGGGTCTGGGAGTACATATAAAGCGGCTAAGATAACTCACTTGCGGTCAGAGGGTACATATAAAGGGGCTAGGGTAACTCACATGCGGACAGAGAGTCCATATATAGGGGCTAGGATAACTCACTTGGGGTCAGAGAGTACTTATAAGGGACTAGGGTAACTCACTTGGGGTCAGGGTGTACTTATAAAGGGGATAGGGTAACTCACTAGGGGTCAGGGAGTACTTATAAAGGGGCTAGGATAACTCACTTACGGTCAGAGAGTACATATAAAGGGGATAGGATAACTCACTTGGGGTCAGGGAGTACATTTATGGGACTAAGGTAACTCTCTTGGGGTCAGAGAGTACTTATAAGGGACTAGGGTAACTCACTTGGGGTCTGGGAGTACATATAAAGCGGCTAAGATAACTCACTTGCGGTCAGAGGGTACATATAAAGGGGCTAGGGTAACTCACTTGCGGACAGAGAGTCCATATATAGGGGCTAGGATAACTCACTTGGGGTCAGAGAGTACTTATAAGGGACTAGGGTAACTCACTTGGGGTCAGGGTGTACTTATAAAGGGGATAGGGTAACTCACTAGGGGTCAGGGAGTACTTATAAAGGGGCTATAGTAACTCCCTTGGGGTCAGGAAGTACTTATTTGGGACTAGGGTACTCACTTGCGGTCAGAGAGTACATATAAAGGGGATAGGATAACTCACTTGGGGTCAGGGAGTACTTATAAAGGGGCTAAGGTAACTCACTTGGTGCCAGGGAGTACTAATATGAAACTAGGGTAACACACTTTGGGTCAGGGAGTACTTATAAAGGGGCTAGGATAACTCACTTGCGGTCAGAGAGTACATTTATGTGACTAAGGTAACTCTCTTTGGGTCAGTGAGTACTTATAAGGGACTAGGGTAACTCACTTGCGGACTGAGAGTACATATAAAGGGGCTAGGATAACTCACTTGGGGTCAGGGAGTACATTTATGGGACTAAGGTAACTCTCTTGGGGTCAGAGAGTACTTATAAGGGACTAGGGTAACTCACTTGGGGTCAGGGAGTACTTATAAAGGGGTTAAGGTAACTCACTTGGTGCCAGGGAGTACTAATATGAAACTAGGGTAACACACTTTGGGTCAGGGAGTACTTATAAAGGGGCTAGGATAACTCACTTGCGGTCAGAGAGTACATATAAAGGGGCTAGGATAACTCACTTGGGGTCAGGAGGTACATTTATGGGACTAAGGTAACTCTCTTGGGGTCAGTGAGTACTTATAAGGGACTAGGATAACTCACTTGGCGTCAGGGATTACTAATATAGGGGCTAGGGTAACTCGCTTGGGGTCAGGGAGTACTTCGCTGGGACTAGGATAACTCACTTGGGCTCGGGGAGTATATTTATGTGACTAAGATAACACACTTGGGGTCATGGAGAACTTATAAAGGTGCTACGTTGACTCATTTGGGGTCAGGGATACATCTATGGGACTAGGGTAACTCACTTGGGGTCAGAGAGTACTTATAAAGGGGCTATGGTAACTCACTTGGGGTCAGGAAGTACTACTATGGGACTAGGGTAACTCACTTGCGGTTAGAGAGTACTTATAATCGGTCTAGGATAACTCACTTGGGGTCAAGGAGTACTTATAAAGGGGCTATGGAACTCACTTGGGGCCAGGGATTACTAATATGACACTAGGGTATCACACTTGGGGTCAGGGAGTACTTATAAAGGAGCTAGGATAACTCACTTGCGGTCAGAGAGTACATATAAAGGGGCTAGGATAACTCACTTGGGTCAGGGAGTACTTATAAAGAGGCTAGGGTAACTCACTTGCGGTCAGAGAGTACATATAAGTGGGTTAGGTTAACTCACTTTGGTTCAAGGAGTACTTATATGGGACTAGGGTAACTCACTTGGAGTCTGTGAGTACTTATATGGGACCATGGTAACTCACTTGGGGCCAGGGTGTACTGATTAAAGGGCTAGGGTAACTCTATTGGGGTCAGGGAGTACTTATAAGGGACTAGGGTAACTCACTTGGGGTCTGGGAGTACATATAAAGCGGCTAGGATAACTCACTTGGGTCAGGGTGTACTTATAAAGAAGCTAGGTAACTCACTTGCGGACAGAGAGTACATATAAGTGGGCTAGGATAACTCACTTGGGGTGAGGGAGTACTTATATAGAGGCTAGGATAACTCACTTGGCGTCAGGGAGTACATTTATGTGACTAAAGTATCACACTGGGGGTCAGGGAGTACTTATAAAGTTCCTACGGTGACTCATTTGGGGTCAGGGAGTACCTCAATGGGACTAGGGTAACTCACTTGTGTTCAGGGAATACATATATGAAACTAGGGTAACACACTTGGGTTCAGGGAGTACTTACATGGAACTAGGGTAACTCACTTGGGGTCAGGGTGTACTTATAAAGGGGATAGGCTAACTCACTTGGGGTCAGGTAGTAGTTATAAGGGACTAGGGTAATTCTTTGGGGGTCAGGGGGTACTTATAAAGGGGCTATGGTAACTCACTTTGGGTTAGGGAGTACTTATATGGGACTAGGGCAACTCACTTGCGCTCACAGAATACATATAAAGGGGCTAGGATAACTCACTTGTGGTCAGGGAGTACTTATATGGGACTAGGGTAACACACTTTGGATCAAGGAGTACTGATATGGGACTAGGGTAACTCACTTGAGACCAGGGTGTACTTATAAAGGGGATAGGCTAACTCACTTGGGGTCAGGTAGTAGTTATAAGGGACTAGGGTAATTCTTTGGGGGTCAGGGGGTACTTATAAAGGGGCTATGGTAACTCACTTTGGGTTAGGGAGTATTTATATGGGACTAGGGTAACTCACTTGCGCTCAGAGAGTACATATAAAAGGGCTAGGATAACTCACTTGTGGTCAGGGAGTACTTATATGGGACTAGGGTAACTCACTTGGTGTCTGTGAGTACTTATATGGGACCAGGGTAACTAACTTGGGGCCAGGGTGTAGTTATTAAAGGGCTAGGGTAACTTTCTTGGGGTCAGGGAGTACTTATAAGGGACTAGGGTAACTCACTTGGGGTCAGGGAGTACATATAAAGTGGCTAGGATAACTAACTTGCTGTCCGAGTGTAAATATAAAGGGGCTAGGATAACTCACTTGGGGTCAGGGAGTACATTTATGGGACTAAGGTAACACATTTGGGGTCAGGGAGTACTTATAAAGGGGCTAGGGTAACTCACTTTGCGGTCAGAGAGTACATATAAAGGGGCTAGGATAACTCACTTTGCGGTCAGAGAGTACATATAAAGGGGCTAGGATAACTCACTTGGGGTCACGAAGTACTTATATAGGGGCTAGTTTAACTCACTTGGGGTCAGGGGGTGCATTTATGTGACTAAGGTAACACACTTGGGGTCAGGGAGAACTTATAAAGGTGCTACGGTGACTCATTTGGGGTCAGGGAGTACCTCTATGGGACTAGGGTAACTCACTTGTGTTCAGGGAATACATATATGAAACTAGGGTAACACACTTGGGGTCAGGGAGTACTTATAAAGGAGCTAGGATAACTCACTTGGGGTCAGGGAGTACATATAAAGGGGCTAGGATAACTCACTTGCGGTCAGAGAGTACATATAAAGGGGCTAGGATAACTCACTTGGGGTCAGGGAGTACTTATAAAGGGGCTATAGTAACTCACATGGGGTCAGGAAGTACTTATTTGGGACTAGGGTACTCACTTAGGGACAGGGAGTTCTTATATGGGACTAGGGTAACTCACTTGCGGTCAGAGAGTACATATAAAGGGGATAGGATAACTCACTTGGGGTCAGGGAGTACATATATGGGACTAGGGTAACTCACTTGCGGTCAGAGAGCACATATAAAGGGGATAGGATAACTCACTTGGGGTCAGGGAGTACTAATAAAGGGGCTAAGGTAACACACTTGGGTTCAGGGAGTACTTACATGGAACTAGGGTAACACACTTGGGGTCAGGGAGTACTTATAAAGTGGTTTGAATAACTCACTTGCGGTCAGAGAGTACATATTAGGGGATAGGATAACTCACTGGGGGTCAGGGAGTACTTATAAAGGGGCTAGGGTAACACTCTTTGGGCCAAGGAGTACTTATATTGGACTAGGCTAACTCACTTGGTGTCTGGTAGTACTTATATGGGATCAGGGTAACTCACTTGGGGTCTGGGAGTACATATAAAGGGGCTAGGATAACTCACTTGCGGTCAGAGAGTACATATAAAGGGGCTAGGATAACTCACTTGGTGTCTGGGAGTACTTATATGGGATCAGGGTAACTTACTTGGGGTCTGGGAGTACATATAAAGGGGCTAGGATAACTCACTTGCGGTCAGAGAGTACATATAAAGGGGCTAGGATAACTCACTTGGGGTCAGGGAGTACATATAAAGGGGCTAGGGTCACTCTTTGGGTCAAGGAGTACTTATATTGGACTGGGCTAACCCACTAGGTGTCTGGGAGTACTTATAAGGGACCAGGGTAACTCACTTGGGGCCAGGGTGTACTTATAAAGGGGATAGGGTAACTCACTTGCGGTCAAGGAGTAGTTATAAGGGACTAGGTTAACTCACTTGGTGTCTGGGAGTACATATAAAGGGGCTAGGATAACTCACTTGCGGTCAGGGAGTACTTATATGGGACTAGGGTAACACACTTTGGATCAAGGAGTAATGATATGGGACTAGGGTAACTCAATTGGTGTCTGTGAGTACTTATATGGGACCAGGGTAACTCAATTGGGGCCAGGGTGTACTTACAAAGGGGATAGGGTAACTCACTTGGGGTCAAGGAGTAGTTATAAGGGACTAGGGTAACTCACTTGGGGTCAGGGAGTACATATAAAGCGGCTAGGATAACTCACTTGCGGTCAGAGAGTACATATATAGGGGCTAGGATAACTCACTTGGGGTCAGGGAGTACATTTATGGGACTAAGGTAACACATTTGGGGTCAGGGACTACTTATAAAGGGGCTAGGATAACTGACTTGCGGTCAGAGAGTACATATAAAAGGGCTAGGATAACTCACTTGGGGTCAGGGAGTACTTATAAAGGGGCAATGGTAACTCAATTGGGGTCAAGGAGTACTACTATGGGACTAGGATAACTCACTTGCCGTCAGAGAGTACATATAAAGGGGCTAGGATAACTCACTTGGGGTAAGGGAGTACTTATAAAGGGGCTATGGTAACTCACTTAGGGTCAGGGAGTACTACTATGGGACTAGGGTAACTCACTTGCGGTTAGAGAGTACTTATAAACGGGCTAGGATAACTCACTTGGTGTCTGGGAGTACTTATATGGGATCAGGGTAACTTACTTGGGGTCTGGGAGTACATATAAAGGGGCTAGGATAACTCACTTGCGGTCAGAGAGTACATATAAAGGGGCTAGGATAACTCACTTGGGGTCAGGGAGTACATATAAAGGGGCTAGGGTCACTCTTTGGGTCAAGGAGTACTTATATTGGACTGGGCTAACCCACTAGGTGTCTGGGAGTACTTATAAGGGACCAGGGTAACTCACTTGGGGCCAGGGTGTACTTATAAAGGGGATAGGGTAACTCACTTGCGGTCAAGGAGTAGTTATAAGGGACTAGGTTAACTCACTTGGTGTCTGGGAGTACATATAAAGGGGCTAGGATAACTCACTTGCGGTCAGGGAGTACTTATATGGGACTAGGGTAACACACTTTGGATCAAGGAGTAATGATATGGGACTAGGGTAACTCAATTGGTGTCTGTGAGTACTTATATGGGACCAGGGTAACTCAATTGGGGCCAGGGTGTACTTACAAAGGGGATAGGGTAACTCACTTGGGGTCAAGGAGTAGTTATAAGGGACTAGGGTAACTCACTTGGGGTCAGGGAGTACATATAAAGCGGCTAGGATAACTCACTTGCGGTCAGAGAGTACATATATAGGGGCTAGGATAACTCACTTGGGGTCAGGGAGTACATTTATGGGACTAAGGTAACACATTTGGGGTCAGGGACTACTTATAAAGGGGCTAGGATAACTGACTTGCGGTCAGAGAGTACATATAAAAGGGCTAGGATAACTCACTTGGGGTCAGGGAGTACTTATAAAGGGGCAATGGTAACTCAATTGGGGTCAAGGAGTACTACTATGGGACTAGGATAACTCACTTGCCGTCAGAGAGTACATATAAAGGGGCTAGGATAACTCACTTGGGGTAAGGGAGTACTTATAAAGGGGCTATGGTAACTCACTTAGGGTCAGGGAGTACTACTATGGGACTAGGGTAACTCACTTGCGGTTAGAGAGTACTTATAAACGGGCTAGGATAACTCACTTGGGGTCAAGGAGTACTTATCAAGGTGATA
This sequence comes from Prorops nasuta, assembly GCF_024137725.1. Classification (NCBI taxonomy): domain Eukaryota; kingdom Metazoa; phylum Arthropoda; class Insecta; order Hymenoptera; family Bethylidae; genus Prorops; species Prorops nasuta. Next base: position 194,383 of record NW_027116883.1, read on the forward strand.
TTGTAACTCACTTGGTGTCAGGGAGTACTTATAAAGGGGTTAGGTTAACTCACTTTGGTCCAAGGAGTACTTATATGGGACTAGGGTAACTCACTTGGAGTCTGTGAGTACTTATATGGGACCAGAGTAACTCACTTGGGGCCAGGGTGTACTTATAAAGGGGATAGGGTAACTCACTTGGGGTCAAGGAGTAATGATATGGGACTAGGGTAACTCAATTGGTGTCTGTGAGTACTTATATGGGACCAGGGTAACTCAATTGGGGCCAGGGTGTACTTACAAAGGGGATAGGGTAACTCACTTGGGGTCAAGGAGTAGTTATAAGGGACTAGGGTAACTCACTTGGGGTCAGGGAGTACATATAAAGCGGCTAGGATAACTCACTTGCGGTCAGAGAGTACATATATAGGGGCTAGGATAACTCACTTGGGGTCAGGGAGTACATTTATGGGACTAAGGTAACACATTTGGGGTCAGGGACTACTTATAAAGGGGCTAGGATAACTCACTTGCGGTCAGAGAGTACATATAAAAGGGCTAGGATAACTCACTTTGGTCCAAGTAGTACTTATATGGGACTAGGGTAACTCACTTGGAGTCTGTGAGTACTTATATGGGACCAGAGTAACTCACTTGGGGCCAGGGTATACTTATTAAAGGGCTAGGGTAACTCTCTTGGGGTCAGGGTGTACTTATAAGGGACTAGGGTAACTCACTTGGGGTCTGGGAGTACATATAAAGCGGCTAGGATAACTCACTTGGGGTCAGGGAGTACTTATAAAGGGGCTAGGGTAACTCATTTGGTGCCAGGGAGTAGTTATAAGGGACTAGGGTAACTCACTTGGGGTCTGGGAGTACATATAAAGGGGCTAGGTTAACTCACTTGCGGTCAGAGAGTACATATAAAGGGGCTAGGATAACTCACTTGGGGTCAGGGAGTACTTATAAAGGGGCTATGGTAACTCACTTGGGGTCAGAAAGTACTTATTTGGGACTAGGGTACTCACTTAGGGACAGGGAGTTCTTATATGGGACTAGGGTAATTCACTTGCGGTCAGAGACTACATATAAAGGGGTTTAGGATAACTCACTTGGGGTCAGGGAGTACAAATATGGGACTAGGGTAACTCACTTGCGGTCAGGGAGTACTTATAAAGGGGCTAGGGTCACTCTTTGGGTCAAGGAGTATTTATATTGGACTAGGCTAACCCACTAGGTGTCTGGGAGTACTTATATGGTACCACGGTAACTCACTTGGGGTCAGGGTGTACTTATAAAGGGGATAGGGTAACCCACTAGGGGTCAGGGAGTACTTATAAAGGGGCTATAGTAACTCCCTTGGGGTCAGAGAGTACTTATAAGGGACTAGGGTAACTCACTTGGGGTCTGGGAGTACATATAAAGCGGCTAAGATAACTCACTTGCGGTCAGAGGGTACATATAAAGGGGCTAGGGTAACTCACATGCGGACAGAGAGTCCATATATAGGGGCTAGGATAACTCACTTGGGGTCAGAGAGTACTTATAAGGGACTAGGGTAACTCACTTGGGGTCAGGGTGTACTTATAAAGGGGATAGGGTAACTCACTAGGGGTCAGGGAGTACTTATAAAGGGGCTAGGATAACTCACTTACGGTCAGAGAGTACATATAAAGGGGATAGGATAACTCACTTGGGGTCAGGGAGTACATTTATGGGACTAAGGTAACTCTCTTGGGGTCAGAGAGTACTTATAAGGGACTAGGGTAACTCACTTGGGGTCTGGGAGTACATATAAAGCGGCTAAGATAACTCACTTGCGGTCAGAGGGTACATATAAAGGGGCTAGGGTAACTCACTTGCGGACAGAGAGTCCATATATAGGGGCTAGGATAACTCACTTGGGGTCAGAGAGTACTTATAAGGGACTAGGGTAACTCACTTGGGGTCAGGGTGTACTTATAAAGGGGATAGGGTAACTCACTAGGGGTCAGGGAGTACTTATAAAGGGGCTATAGTAACTCCCTTGGGGTCAGGAAGTACTTATTTGGGACTAGGGTACTCACTTGCGGTCAGAGAGTACATATAAAGGGGATAGGATAACTCACTTGGGGTCAGGGAGTACTTATAAAGGGGCTAAGGTAACTCACTTGGTGCCAGGGAGTACTAATATGAAACTAGGGTAACACACTTTGGGTCAGGGAGTACTTATAAAGGGGCTAGGATAACTCACTTGCGGTCAGAGAGTACATTTATGGGACTAAGGTAACTCTCTTTGGGTCAGTGAGTACTTATAAGGGACTAGGGTAACTCACTTGCGGACTGAGAGTACATATAAAGGGGCTAGGATAACTCACTTGGGGTCAGGGAGTACATTTATGGGACTAAGGTAACTCTCTTGGGGTCAGAGAGTACTTATAAGGGACTAGGGTAACTCACTTGGGGTCAGGGAGTACTTATAAAGGGGTTAAGGTAACTCACTTGGTGCCAGGGAGTACTAATATGAAACTAGGGTAACACACTTTGGGTCAGGGAGTACTTATAAAGGGGCTAGGATAACTCACTTGCGGTCAGAGAGTACATATAAAGGGGCTAGGATAACTCACTTGGGGTCAGGAGGTACATTTATGGGACTAAGGTAACTCTCTTGGGGTCAGTGAGTACTTATAAGGGACTAGGATAACTCACTTGGCGTCAGGGAGTACTAATATAGGGGCTAGGGTAACTCGCTTGGGGTCAGGGAGTACTTCGCTGGGACTAGGATAACTCACTTGGGGTCGGGGAGTATATTTATGTGACTAAGATAACACACTTGGGGTCATGGAGAACTTATAAAGGTGCTACGTTGACTCATTTGGGGTCAGGGATACATCTATGGGACTAGGGTAACTCACTTGGGGTCAGAGAGTACTTATAAAGGGGCTATGGTAACTCACTTGGGGTCAGGAAGTACTACTATGGGACTAGGGTAACTCACTTGCGGTTAGAGAGTACTTATAATCGGTCTAGGATAACTCACTTGGGGTCAAGGAGTACTTATAAAGGGGCTATGGTAACTCACTTGGGGCCAGGGATTACTAATATGACACTAGGGTATCACACTTGGGGTCAGGGAGTACTTATAAAGGAGCTAGGATAACTCACTTGCGGTCAGAGAGTACATATAAAGGGGCTAGGATAACTCACTTGGGTCAGGGAGTACTTATAAAGAGGCTAGGGTAACTCACTTGCGGTCAGAGAGTACATATAAGTGGGTTAGGTTAACTCACTTTGGTTCAAGGAGTACTTATATGGGACTAGGGTAACTCACTTGGAGTCTGTGAGTACTTATATGGGACCATGGTAACTCACTTGGGGCCAGGGTGTACTGATTAAAGGGCTAGGGTAACTCTATTGGGGTCAGGGAGTACTTATAAGGGACTAGGGTAACTCACTTGGGGTCTGGGAGTACATATAAAGCGGCTAGGATAACTCACTTGGGTCAGGGTGTACTTATAAAGAAGCTAGGTAACTCACTTGCGGACAGAGAGTACATATAAGTGGGCTAGGATAACTCACTTGGGGTGAGGGAGTACTTATATAGAGGCTAGGATAACTCACTTGGCGTCAGGGAGTACATTTATGTGACTAAAGTATCACACTGGGGGTCAGGGAGTACTTATAAAGTTCCTACGGTGACTCATTTGGGGTCAGGGAGTACCTCAATGGGACTAGGGTAACTCACTTGTGTTCAGGGAATACATATATGAAACTAGGGTAACACACTTGGGTTCAGGGAGTACTTACATGGAACTAGGGTAACTCACTTGGGGTCAGGGTGTACTTATAAAGGGGATAGGCTAACTCACTTGGGGTCAGGTAGTAGTTATAAGGGACTAGGGTAATTCTTTGGGGGTCAGGGGGGTACTTATAAAGGGGCTATGGTAACTCACTTTGGGTTAGGGAGTACTTATATGGGACTAGGGCAACTCACTTGCGCTCACAGAATACATATAAAGGGGCTAGGATAACTCACTTGTGGTCAGGGAGTACTTATATGGGACTAGGGTAACACACTTTGGATCAAGGAGTACTGATATGGGACTAGGGTAACTCACTTGAGACCAGGGTGTACTTATAAAGGGGATAGGCTAACTCACTTGGGGTCAGGTAGTAGTTATAAGGGACTAGGGTAATTCTTTGGGGGTCAGGGGGTACTTATAAAGGGGCTATGGTAACTCACTTTGGGTTAGGGAGTATTTATATGGGACTAGGGTAACTCACTTGCGCTCAGAGAGTACATATAAAAGGGCTAGGATAACTCACTTGTGGTCAGGGAGTACTTATATGGGACTAGGGTAACTCACTTGGTGTCTGTGAGTACTTATATGGGACCAGGGTAACTAACTTGGGGCCAGGGTGTAGTTATTAAAGGGCTAGGGTAACTTTCTTGGGGTCAGGGAGTACTTATAAGGGACTAGGGTAACTCACTTGGGGTCAGGGAGTACATATAAAGTGGCTAGGATAACTAACTTGCTGTCCGAGTGTAAATATAAAGGGGCTAGGATAACTCACTTGGGGACAGGGAGTACATTTATGGGACTAAGGTAACACATTTGGGGTCAGGGAGTACTTATAAAGGGGCTAGGGTAACTCACTTTGCGGTCAGAGAGTACATATAAAGGGGCTAGGATAACTCACTTTGCGGTCAGAGAGTACATATAAAGGGGCTAGGATAACTCACTTGGGGTCACGAAGTACTTATATAGGGGCTAGTTTAACTCACTTGGGGTCAGGGGGTGCATTTATGTGACTAAGGTAACACACTTGGGGTCAGGGAGAACTTATAAAGGTGCTACGGTGACTCATTTGGGGTCAGGGAGTACCTCTATGGGACTAGGGTAACTCACTTGTGTTCAGCGAATACATATATGAAACTAGGGTAACACACTTGGGGTCAGGGAGTACTTATAAAGGAGCTAGGATAACTCACTTGGGGTCAGGGAGTACATATAAAGGGGCTAGGATAACTCACTTGCGGTCAGAGAGTACATATAAAGGGGCTAGGATAACTCACTTGGGGTCAGGGAGTACTTATAAAGGGGCTATAGTAACTCACATGGGGTCAGGAAGTACTTATTTGGGACTAGGTTACTCACTTAGGGACAGGGAGTTCTTATATGGGACTAGGGTAACTCACTTGCGGTCAGAGAGTACATATAAAGGGGATAGGATAACTCACTTGGGGTCAGGGAGTACATATATGGGACTAGGGTAACTCACTTGCGGTCAGAGAGCACATATAAAGGGGATAGGATAACTCACTTGGGGTCAGGGAGTACTAATAAAGGGGCTAAGGTAACACACTTGGGTTCAGGGAGTACTTACATGGAACTAGGGTAACACACTTGGGGTCAGGGAGTACTTATAAAGTGGTTTGAATAACTCACTTGCGGTCAGAGAGTACATATTAGGGGATAGGATAACTCACTGGGGGTCAGGGAGTACTTATAAAGGGGCTAGGGTAACACTCTTTGGGCCAAGGAGTACTTATATTGGACTAGGCTAACTCACTTGGTGTCTGGGAGTACTTATATGGGATCAGGGTAACTCACTTGGGGTCTGGGAGTACATATAAAGGGGCTAGGATAACTCACTTGCGGTCAGAGAGTACATATAAAGGGGCTAGGATAACTCACTTGGTGTCTGGGAGTACTTATATGGGATCAGGGTAACTTACTTGGGGTCTGGGAGTACATATAAAGGGGCTAGGATAACTCACTTGCGGTCAGAGAGTACATATAAAGGGGCTAGGATAACTCACTTGGGGTCAGGGAGTACATATAAAGGGGCTAGGGTCACTCTTTGGGTCAAGGAGTACTTATATTGGACTGGGCTAACCCACTAGGTGTCTGGGAGTACTTATAAGGGACCAGGGTAACTCACTTGGGGCCAGGGTGTACTTATAAAGGGGATAGGGTAACTCACTTGCGGTCAAGGAGTAGTTATAAGGGACTAGGTTAACTCACTTGGTGTCTGGGAGTACATATAAAGGGGCTAGGATAACTCACTTGCGGTCAGGGAGTACTTATATGGGACTAGGGTAACACACTTTGGATCAAGGAGTAATGATATGGGACTAGGGTAACTCAATTGGTGTCTGTGAGTACTTATATGGGACCAGGGTAACTCAATTGGGGCCAGGGTGTACTTACAAAGGGGATAGGGTAACTCACTTGGGGTCAAGGAGTAGTTATAAGGGACTAGGGTAACTCACTTGGGGTCAGGGAGTACATATAAAGCGGCTAGGATAACTCACTTGCGGTCAGAGAGTACATATATAGGGGCTAGGATAACTCACTTGGGGTCAGGGAGTACATTTATGGGACTAAGGTAACACATTTGGGGTCAGGGACTACTTATAAAGGGGCTAGGATAACTCACTTGCGGTCAGAGAGTACATATAAAAGGGCTAGGATAACTCACTTGGGGTCAGGGAGTACTTATAAAGGGGCAATGGTAACTCAATTGGGGTCAAGGAGTACTACTATGGGACTAGGATAACTCACTTGCCGTCAGAGAGTACATATAAAGGGGCTAGGATAACTCACTTGGGGTAAGGGAGTACTTATAAAGGGGCTATGGTAACTCACTTAGGGTCAGGGAGTACTACTATGGGACTAGGGTAACTCACTTGCGGTTAGAGAGTACTTATAAACGGGCTAGGATAACTCACTTGGGGTCAAGGAGTACTTATCAAGGTGATATTGTAACTCACTTGGTGTCAGGGAGTACTTATAAAGGGGTTAGGTTAACTCACTTTGGTCCAAGGAGTACTTATATGGGACTAGGGTAACTCACTTGGAGTCTGTGAGTACTTATATGGGACCAGAGTAACTCACTTGGGGCCAGGGTGTACTTATAAAGGGGATAGGGTAACTCACTTGGGGTCAAGGAGTAATGATATGGGACTAGGGTAACTCAATTGGTGTCTGTGAGTACTTATATGGGACCAGGGTAACTCAATTGGGGCCAGGGTGTACTTACAAAGGGGATAGGGTAACTCACTTGGGGTCAAGGAGTAGTTATAAGGGACTAGGGTAACTCACTTGGGGTCAGGGAGTACATATAAAGCGGCTAGGATAACTCACTTGCGGTCAGAGAGTACATATATAGGGGCTAGGATAACTCACTTGGGGTCAGGGAGTACATTTATGGGACTAAGGTAACACATTTGGGGTCAGGGACTACTTATAAAGGGGCTAGGATAACTCACTTGCGGTCAGAGAGTACATATAAAAGGGCTAGGATAACTCACTTTGGTCCAAGTAGTACTTATATGGGACTAGGGTAACTCACTTGGAGTCTGTGAGTACTTATATGGGACCAGAGTAACTCACTTGGGGCCAGGGTATACTTATTAAAGGGCTAGGGTAACTCTCTTGGGGTCAGGGTGTACTTATAAGGGACTAGGGTAAGTCACTTGGGGTCTGGGAGTACATATAAAGCGGCTAGGATAACTCACTTGGGGTCAGGGAGTACTTATAAAGGGGCTAGGGTAACTCATTTGGTGCCAGGGAGTAGTTATAAGGGACTAGGGTAACTCACTTGGGGTCTGGGAGTACATATAAAGGGGCTAGGTTAACTCACTTGCGGTCAGAGAGTACATATAAAGGGGCTAGGATAACTCACTTGGGGTCAGGGAGTACTTATAAAGGGGCTATGGTAACTCACTTGGGGTCAGAAAGTACTTATTTGGGACTAGGGTACTCACTTAGGGACAGGGAGTTCTTATATGGGACTAGGGTAATTCACTTGCGGTCAGAGAGTACATATAAAGGGGTTTAGGATAACTCACTTGGGGTCAGGGAGTACAAATATGGGACTAGGGTAACTCACTTGCGGTCAGGGAGTACTTTTAAAGGGGCTAGGGTCACTCTTTGGGTCAAGGAGTACTTATATTGGACTAGGCTAACCCACTAGGTGTCTGGGAGTACTTATATGGTACCACGGTAACTCACTTGGGGTCAGGGTGTACTTATAAAGGGGATAGGGTAACCCACTAGGGGTCAGGGAGTACTTATAAAGGGGCTATAGTAACTCCCTTGGGGTCAGGAAGTACTTATTTGGGACTACAGTACTCACTTGCGGTCAGAGAGTACATATAAAGGGGATAGGATAACTCACTTGGGGTCAGTGAGTACTTATAAAGGGGCTAAGGTAACTCACTTGGTGCCAGGGAGTACTAATATGAAACTAGGGTAACACACTTTGGGTCAGGGAGTACTTATAAAGGGGCTAGGATAACTCACTTACGGTCAGAGAGTACATATAAAGGGGATAGGATAACTCACTTGGGGTCAGGGAGTACATTTATGGGACTAAGGTAACTCTCTTGGGGTCAGAGAGTACTTATAAGGGACTAGGGTAACTCACTTGGGGTCTGGGAGTACATATAAAGCGGCTAAGATAACTCACTTGCGGTCAGAGGGTACATATAAAGGGGCTAGGGTAACTCACTTGCGGACAGAGAGTCCATATATAGGGGCTAGGATAACTCACTTGGGGTCAGAGAGTACTTATAAGGGACTAGGGTAACTCACTTGGGGTCAGGGTGTACTTATAAAGGGGATAGGGTAACTCACTAGGGGTCAGGGAGTACTTATAAAGGGGCTATAGTAACTCCCTTGGGGTCAGGAAGTACTTATTTGGGACTAGGGTACTCACTTGCGGTCAGAGAGTACATATAAAGGGGATAGGATAACTCACTTGGGGTCAGGGAGTACTTATAAAGGGGCTAAGGTAACTCACTTGGTGCCAGGGAGTACTAATATGAAACTAGGGTAACACACTTTGGGTCAGGGAGTACTTATAAAGGGGCTAGGATAACTCACTTGCGGTCAGAGAGTACATTTATGGGACTAAGGTAACTCTCTTGGGGTCAGTGAGTACTTATAAGGGACTAGGGTAACTCACTTGCGGACTGAGAGTACATATAAAGGGGCTAGGATAACTCACTTGGGGTCAGGGAGTACATTTATGGGACTAAGGTAACTCTCTTGGGGTCAGAGAGTACTTATAAGGGACTAGGGTAACTCACTTAGGGTCAGGGAGTACTTATAAAGGGGTTAAGGTAACTCACTTGGTGCCAGGGAGTACTAATATGAAACTAGGGTAACACACTTTGGGTCAGGGAGTACTTATAAAGGGGCTAGGATAACTCACTTGCGGTCAGAGAGTACATATAAAGGGGCTAGGATAACTCACTTGGGGTCAGGAGGTACATTTATGGGACTAAGGTAACTCTCTTGGGGTCAGTGAGTACTTATAAGGGACTAGGATAACTCACTTGGCGTCAGGGAGTACTAATATAGGGGCTAGGGTAACTCGCTTGGAGTCAGGGAGTACTTCGCTGGGACTAGGATAACTCACTTGGGGTCGGGGAGTATATTTATGTGACTAAGATAACACACTTGGGGTCATGGAGAACTTATAAAGGTGCTACGGTGACTCATTTGGGGTCAGGGATACATCTATGGGACTAGGGTAACTCACTTGGGGTCAGGGAGTACTTATAAAGGGGCTATGGTAACTCACTTGGGGTCAGGAAGTACTACTATGGGACTAGGGTAACTCACTTGCGGTTAGAGAGTACTTATAATCGGGCTAGGATAACTCACTTGGGGTCAAGGAGTACTTATAAAGGGGCTATGGTAACTCACTTGGGGCCAGGGATTACTAATATGACACTAGGGTATCACACTTGGGGTCAGGGAGTACTTATAAAGGAGCTAGGATAACTCACTTGCGGTCAGAGAGTACATATAAAGGGGCTAGGATAACTCACTTGGGTCAGGGAGTACTTATAAAGAGGCTAGGGTAACTCACTTGCGGTCAGAGAGTACATATAAGTGGGTTAGGTTAACTCACTTTGGTTCAAGGAGTACTTATATGGGACTAGGGTAACTCACTTGGAGTCTGTGAGTACTTATATGGGACCAGGGTAACTCACTTGGGGCCAGGGTGTACTGATTAAAGGGCTAGGGTAACTCTATTGGGGTCAGGGAGTACTTATAAGGGACTAGGGTAACACACTTTGGATCAAGGAGTACTGATATGGGACTAGGGTAACTCACTTGGGACCAGGGTGTACTTATAAAGGGGATAGGCTAACTCACTTGGGGTCAGGTAGTAGTTATAAGGGACTAGGGTAATTCTTTGGGGGTAAGGGGGTACTTATAAAGGGGCTATGGTAACTCACTTTGGGTTAGGGAGTATTTATATGGGACTAGGGTAACTCACTTGCGCTCAGAGAGTACATATAAAAGGGCTAGGATAACTCACTTGCGGTCAGGGAGTACTTATATGGGACTAGGGTAACTCACTTGGTGTCTGTGAGTACTTATATGGGACCAGGGTAACTCACTTGGGGCCAGGGTGTAGTTATTAAAGGGCTAGGGTAACTTTCTTGGGGTCAGGGAGTACTTATAAGGGACTAGGGTAACTCACTTGGGGTCAGGGAGTACATATAAAGTGGCTAGGATAACTAACTTGCTGTCCGAGAGTAAATATAAAGGGGCTAGGATAACTCACTTGGGGTCAGGGAGTACATTTATGGGACTAAGGTAACTCACTTGTGTTCAGGGAATACATATATGAAACTAGGGTAACACACTTGGGGTCAGGGAGTACTTATAAAGGAGCTAGGATAACTCACTTGGGGTCAGGGAGTACATATAAAGGGGCTAGGATAACTCACTTGCGGTCAGAGAGTACATATAAAGGGGCTAGGATAACTCACTTGGGGTCAGGGAGTACTTATAAAGGGGCTATAGTAACTCACATGGGGTCAGGAAGTACTTATTTGGGACTAGGGTACTCACTTAGGGACAGGGAGTTCTTATATGGGACTAGGGTAACTCACTTGCGGTCAGAGAGTACATATAAAGGGGATAGGATAACTCACTTGGGGTCAGGGAGTACTAATAAAGGGGCTAAGGTAACACACTTGGGTTCAGGGAGTACTTACATGGAACTAGGGTAACACACTTGGGGTCAGGGAGTACTTATAAAGTGGTTTGAATAACTCACTTGCGGTCAGAGAGTACATATTAGGGGATAGGATAACTCACTGGGGGTCAGGGAGTACTTATAAAGGGGCTAGGGTAACACTCTTTGGGTCAAGGAGTACTTATATTGGACTAGGCTAACTCACTTGGTGTCTGGGAGTACTTATATGGGATCAGGGTAACTCACTTGGGGTCTGGGAGTACATATAAAGGGGCTAGGATAACTCACTTGCGGTCAGAGAGTACATATAAAGGGGCTAGGATAACTCACTTGGTGTCTGGGAGTACTTATATGGGATCAGGGTAACTTACTTGGGGTCTGGGAGTACATATAAAGGGGCTAGGATAACTCACTTGCGGTCAGAGAGTACATATAAAGGGGCTAGGATAACTCACTTGGGGTCAGAGAGTACATATAAGTTGGTTAGGTTAACTCACTTTGGTTCAAGGAGTACTTATATGGGACTAGGGTAACTCACTTGGAGTCTGTGAGTACTTATATTGGACCAGGGTAACTCACTTGGGGCCAGGGTGTACTTATTAAAGGGCTAGGGTAACTCTCTTGGGGTCAGGGAGTACTTATAAGGGACTAGGGTAACTCACTTGGGGTCTGGGAGTACATATAAAGCGGCTAGGATAACTCACTTGGGTCAGGGTGTACTTATAAAGAAACTAGGTAACTCACTTGCGGACAGAGAGTACATATAAGTGGGCTAGGATAACTCACTTGGGTTCAGGGAGTACATATATTGGGGCTAGGATAACTCACTTGCGGTCAGAGAGTACATATAAAGGGGCTAGGATAATTCACTTGGGGTGAGGGAGTACTTATATAGAGGCTAGGGTAAATCACTTGGGGTCAGGGAGTACATTTATGTGACTAAAGTATCACACTGGGGGTCAGGGAGTACTTATAAAGTTGCTACGGTGACTCATTTGGGGTCAGGGACTACCTCAATGGGACTAGGGTAACTCACTTGTGTTCAGGGAATACATATATGAAACTAGGGTAACACACTTTGGTTCAGGGAGTACTTACATGGAACTAGGGTAACACACTTGGGGTCAGGGAGTACTTATAAAGTGGTTTGAATAACTCACTTGCGGTCAGAGAGTACATATAAAGGGGCTAGGATAACTCACTTGCGGTCAGAGAGTACATATAAAGGGGCTAGGATAACTCACTTGGTGTCTGGGAGTACTTATATGGGATCAGGGTAACTTACTTGGGGTCTGGGAGTACATATAAAGGGGCTAGGATAACTCACTTGGGGTCAGGGAGTACTTATAAGGGACCAGGGTAACTCACTTGGGGCCAGGGTGTACTTATAAAGGGGATAGGATAACTCACTTACGGTCAGAGAGTACATATAAAGGGGCTAGGATAACTCACTTGGGGTCAGGGAGTACATATAAAGGGGCTAGGATAATTCACTTAGGGTCAGGGAGTACATTTATGGGACTAAAGTAACACATTTGGGGTCAGGGAGCACTTATAAAGGGGCAAGGGTAACTCACTTGCAGTCAGAGAGTACAAATAAAGGGGCTAGGATAACTCACTTGGGGTCAGGGAGTACATATAAAGGGGCTAGGATAACTCACTTGCGGTCAGAGAGTACATATATGGGACTAGGGTAACTCACTTGCGGTCAGAGAGCACATATAAAGGGGATAGGATAACTCAATTGGGGTCAGGGTGTACTAATAAAGGGGCTAAGGTAACACACTTGGGTTCAGGGAGTACTTACATGGAACTAGGGTAACACACTTGGGGTCAGGGAGTACTTATAAAGTGGTTTGAATAACTCACTTGCGGTTGAGAGTACATATTAGGGGATAGGATAACTCACTGGGGGTCAGGGAGTACTTATAAAGGGGCTAGGGTAACTCTCTTTGGGTCAAGGAGTACTTATATTGGACTAGGCTAACTCACTTGGTGTCTGGGAGTACTTATATGGGATCAGGGTAACTCACTTGGGGTCTGGGAGTACATATAAAGGGGCTAGGGTAACTCACTTGCGGTCAGAGAGTACATATAAAGGGGCTAGGATAACTCACTTGGTGTCTGGGAGTACTTATATGGGATCAGGGTTTCTCACTTGGGGTTTGGGAGTACATATAAAGGGGCTAGGATAACTCACTTGGGGTCAGGGAGTACTTATAAAGGGGCTATGGTAACTCACTTGGGGTCAGGGAGTACTACTATGGGACTCGGGTAACTCACTTGCGGTTAGAGAGTACTTATAATCGGGCTAGGATAACTCACTTGGGGTCAAGGAGTACTTATAAAGGTGATATTGTAACTCACTTGGGGTCAGGGAGTACTTATAAAGGGGTTAGGTTAACTCACTTTGGTTCAAGGAGTACTTATAAGGGACTAGGGTAACTCACTTGGGGTCTGGGAGTACATATATAGCGGCTAGGATAACTCACTTGGGGTCAGGGTGTACTTATATAGGGGCTATGGTAACTAACTTGGGGCCAGGGAGTAATAATATGACACTAGGGTAACACACTTGGGGTCAGGGAGTACACATAAAGGGGCTAGGATAACTCACTTGCGGTTAGAGAGTACATATAAAGAGGCTAGGATAACTCACTTGGGTCAGGGAGTACATTTATGTGACTAAGGTATCACACTGGGGGTCAGGGAGTACTTATAAAGGAGCTACGATAACTCATTTGCGGTCAGAGAGTACATATAAAGGGGCTAGGATAACTCACTTGGGGTCAGGGAGTACTTATAAAGGGGCTATGGTAACTCACTTGGGGTCAGGGAGTACTACAATGGGACTCGGGTAACTCACTTGCGGTTAGAGAGTACTTATAAACGGGCAATGGTAACTCACTTGGGGTCAAGGAGTACTACTATGGGACTAGGATAACTCACTTATCGTCAGAGAGTACATATAAAGGGGCTAGGATAACTCACTTGGGTTCAGGGAGTACATATAATGGGGCTATGATAACTCACTTGCGGTCAGAGAGTACATATAAAGGGGCTAGGATAACTCACTTGGGGTGAGGGAGTACTTATATAGGGGCTAGGGTAACTCACTTGGGGTCAGGGAGTACATATAAAGTGGCTAGGATAACTAACTTGCTGTCCGAGAGTAAATATAAAGGGGCTAGGATAACTCACTTGGGGTCAGGGAGTACATTTATGGGACTAAGGTAACTCACTTGTGTTCAGGGAATACATATATGAAACTAGGGTAACACACTTGGGGTCAGGGAGTACTTATAAAGGAGCTAGGATAACTCACTTGGGGTCAGGGAGTACATATAAAGGGGCTAGGATAACTCACTTGCGGTCAGAGAGTACATTTATGGGACTAAGGTAACTCACTTGTGTTCAGGGAATACATATATGAAACTAGGGTAACACACTTGGGGTCAGGGAGTACTTATAAAGGAGCTAGGATAACTCACTTGGGATCAGGGAGTACATATAAAGGGGCTAGGATAACTCACTTGCGGTCAGAGAGTACATATAAAGGGGCTAGGATAACTCACTTGGGGTCAGGGAGTACTTATAAAGGGGCTATAGTAACTCACATGGGGTCAGGAAGTACTTATTTGGGACTAGGGTACTCACTTAGGGACAGGGAGTTCTTATATGGGACTAGGGTAACTCACTTGCGGTCAGAGAGTACATATAAAGGGGATAGGATAACTCACTTGGGGTCAGGGAGTACTTACATGGAACTAGGGTAACACACTTGGGGTCAGGGAGTACTTATAAAGTGGTTTGAATAACTCACTTGCGGTCAGAAAGTACATATTAGGGGATAGGATAACTCACTGGGGGTCAGGGAGTACTTATAAAGGGGCTAGGGTAACACACTTGGGTTCAGGGAGTACTTACATGGAACTAGGGTAACACACTTGGGGTCAGGGAGTACTTATAAAGTGGTTTGAATAACTCACTTGCGGTCAGAAAGTACATATTAGGGGATAGGATAACTCACTGGGGGTCAGGGAGTACTTATAAAGGGGCTAGGGTAACACTCTTTGGGTCAAGGAGTACTTATATTGGACTAGGCTAACTCACTTGGTGTCTGGGAGTACTTATATGGGATCAGGGTAACTCACTTGGGGTCTGGGAGTACATATAAAGGGGCTAGGATAACTCACTTGCGGTCAGAGAGTACATATAAAGGGGCTAGGATAACTCACTTGGTGTCTGGGAGTACTTATATGGGATCAGGGTAACTTACTTGGGGTCTGGGAGTACATATAAAGGGGCTAGGATAACTCACTTGCGGTCAGAGAGTACATATAAAGGGGCTAGGATAACTCACTTGGGGTCAGAGAGTACATATAAGTGGGTTAGGTTAACTCACTTTGGTTCAAGGAGTACTTATATGGGACTAGGGTAACTCACTTGGAGTCTGTGAGTACTTATATAGGACCAGGGTAACTCACTTGGGGCCAGGGTGTACTTATTAAAGGGCTAGGGTAACTCTCTTGGGGTCAGGGAGTACTTATAAGGGACTAGGGTAACTCACTTGGGGTCTGGGAGTACATATAAAGCGGCTAGGATAACTCACTTGGGTCAGGGTGTACTTATAAAGAAGCTAGGTAACTCACTTGCGGACAGAGAGTACATATAAGTGGGCTAGGATAACTCACTTGGGTTCAGGGAGTACATATATTGGGGCTAGGATAACTCACTTGCGGTCAGAGAGTACATATAAAGGGGCTAGGATAACTCACTTGGGGTGAGGGAGTACTTATATAGAGGCTAGGGTAAATCACTTGTGTTCAGGGAATACATATATGAAACTAGGGTAACACACTTTGGTTCAGGGAGTACTTACATGGAACTAGGGTAACACACTTGGGGTCAGGGAGTACTTATAAAGTGGTTTGAATAACTCACTTGCGGTCAGAGAGTACATATTAGGGGATAGGATAACTCACTGGGGGTCAGGGAGTACTTATAAAGGGGCTAGGGTAAGTCTCTTTGGGTCAAGGAGTACTTATATTGGACTAGGCTAACTCACTTGGTGTCTGGGAGTACTTATATGGGATCAGGATAACTCACTTGGGGTCTGGGAGTACATATAAAGGGGCTAGGATAACTCACTTGCGGTCAGAGAGTACATATAAAGGGGCTAGGATAACTCACTTGGTGTCTGGGAGTACTTATATGGGATCAGGGTAACTTACTTGGGGTCTGGGAGTACATATAAAGGGGCTAGGATAACTCACTTGGGGTCAGGGAGTACTTATTTGGGACCAGGGTAACTCACTTGGGGCCAGGGTGTACTTATAAAGGGGATAGGCTAACTCACTTGGGGTCAGGGAGTACTTATATGGGATCAGGGTAACTTACTTGGGGTCTGGGAGTACATATAAAGGGGCTAGGATAACTCACTTGGTGTCTGTGAGTACTTATATGGGACCAGGGTAACTCACTTGGAGCCAGGGTGTAGTTATTAAAGGGCTAGGGTAACTTTCTTGGGGTCAGGGAGTACTTATAAGGGACTAGGGTAACTCACTTGGGGTCAGGGAGTACATATAAAGTGGCTAGGATAACTCACTTGCTGTCAGAGAGTAAATATAAAGGGGCTAGGATAACTCACTTGGGGTCAGGGAGTACATTTATGAGTCTAAGGTAACACATTTGGGGTCAGGGAGTACTTATAAAGGGGCTAGGGTTACTCAATTTGCGGTCAGAGAGTACATATAAAGGGACTAGGATAACTCACTTGGGGTCAGGAAGTACTTATATAGGGGCTAGTTTAACTCACTTGGGGTCAGGGAGTACTTCGATGGGACTAGGATAACTCACATGGGGTCAGGGGGTGCATTTATGTGACTAAGGTAACACACTTGGGGTCAGGGAGAACTTATAAAGGTGCTACGGTGACTCATTTGGGGTCAGGGAGTACCTCTATGGGACTAGGGTAACTCACTTGCGCTCAGAGAGTACATATAAAGTGGCTAGGATAACTCATTTGTTGTCAGGGAATACTTATATGGGACTAGGATAACTCACTTGCGGTCAGGGAGTACTTATATGGGACTAGGGTAACTCACTTGGTGTCTGTGAGTACTTATATGGGACCAGGGTAACTCACTTGGGGCCAGGGTGTAGATATTAAAGGGCTAGGGTAACTTTCTTGGGGTCAGGGAGTACTTATAAGGGACTAGGGTAACTCACTTGGGGTCAGGGAGTACATATAAAGCGGCTAGGATAACTCACTTGCGGTCAGAGAGTACATATAAAGGGGCTAAGATAACTCACTTGGGGTCAGGGAGTACATTTATGGGACTAAGGTAACACATTTGGGGTCAGGGAGTACTTATAAAGGGGCTAGGGTAACTCACTTTGCGGTCAGAGAGTACATATAAAGGGGCTAGGATAACTCACTTGGGGTCAGGAAGTACTTATATAGGGGCTAGTTTAACTCACTTGGGGTCAGGGAGAACTTATAAAGGTGCTACGGTGACTCATTTGGGGTCAGGGAGTACCTCTATGGGACTAGGGTAACTCACTTGTGTTCAGGGAATACATATATGAAACTAGGGTAACACACTTGGGTTCAGGGAGTACTTATAAAGGAGCTAGGATAACTCACTTACGGTCAGAGAGTACATATAAAGGGGCTAGGATAACTCACTTGGGGTCAGGGAGTACATATAAAGGGGCTAGGATAATTCACTTAGGGTCAGGGAGTACATTTATGGGACTAAAGTAACACATTTGGGGTCAGGGAGCACTTATAAAGGGGCTAGGGTAACTCACTTGCAGTCAGAGAGTACAAATAAAGGGGCTAGGATAACTCACTTGGGGTCAGGGAGTACATATAAAGGGGCTAGGATAACTCACTTGCGGTCAGAGAGTACATATATGGGACTAGGGTAACTCACTTGCGGTCAGAGAGCACATATAAAGGGGATAGGATAACTCAATTGGGGTCAGGGAGTACTAATAAAGAGGCTAAGGTAACACACTTGGGTTCAGGGAGTACTTACATGGAACTAGGGTAACACACTTGGGGTCAGGGAGTACTTATAAAGTGGTTTGAATAACTCACTTGCGGTTGAGAGTACATATTAGGGGATAGGATAACTCACTGGGGGTCAGGGAGTACTTATAAAGGGGCTAGGGTAACTCTCTTTGGGTCAAGGAGTACTTATATTGGACTAGGCTAACTCACTTGGTGTCTGGGAGTACTTATATGGGATCAGGGTAACTCACTTGGGGTCTGGGAGTACATATAAAGGGGCTAGGGTAACTCACTTGCGGTCAGAGAGTACATATAAAGGGGCTAGGATAACTCACTTGGTGTCTGGGAGTACTTATATGGGATCAGGGTTTCTCACTTGGGGTTTGGGAGTACATATAAAGGGGCTAGGATAACTCACTTGGGGTCAGGGAGTTCTTATAAAGGGACAATGGTAACTCACTTGGGGTCAAGGAGTACTACTATGGGACTAGGATAACTCACTTGCCGTCAGAGAGTACATATAAAGGGGCTAGGATAACTCACTTGGGGTCAGGGAGTACTTATAAAGGGGCTATGGTAACTCACTTGGGGTCAGGGAGTACTACTATGGGACTCGGGTAACTCACTTGCGGTTAGAGAGTACTTATAAACGGGCTAGGATAACTCACTTGGGGTCAAGGAGTACTTATAAAGGTGATATTGTAACTCACTTGGGGTCAGGGAGTACTTATAAAGGGGTTAGGTTAACTCACTTTGGTTCAAGGAGTACTTATATGGGACTAGGTTAACTCACTTGGAGTCTGTGAGTACTTATATGGGACCAGGGTAACTCACTTGGGGCCAGGGTGTACTTATTAAAGGGCTAGGGTAACTCTCTTGGGGTCAGGGAGTACTTATAAGGGACTAGGGTAACTCACTTGGGGTCTGGGAGTACATATATAGCGGCTAGGATAACTCACTTGGGGTCAGGGTGTACTTATAAAGGGGCTATGGTAACTAACTTGGGGCCAGGGAGTAATAATATGACACTAGGGTAACACACTTGGGGTCAGGGAGTACATATAAAGGGGCTAGGATAACTCACTTGCGGTTAGAGAGTACATATAAAGAGGCTAGGATAACTCACTTGGGGTCAGGGAGTACTACAATGGGACTCGGGTAACTCACTTGCGGTTAGAGAGTACTTATAAACGGGCAATGGTAACTCACTTGGGGTCAAGGAGTACTACTATGGGACTAGGATAACTCACTTAACGTCAGAGAGTACATATAAAGGGGCTAGGATAACTCACTTGGGGTCAGGGATTACTTATAAAGGGGCTATGGTAACTCACTTGGGGTCAGGGAGTACTACAATGGGGCTCGGGTAACTCACTTGCGGTTAGAGAGTACTTATAAACGGGCAATGGTAACTCACTTGGGGTCAAGGAGTACTACTATGGGACTAGGATAACTCACTTGCCGTCAGAGAGTATATATAAAGGGGCTAGGATAACTCACTTGGGGTCAGGGAGTACTTATAAAGGGGCTATGGTAACTCACTTGGGGCCAGGGAGTACTAATATGACACTAGGGTAACACACTTGGGGTCAGGGAGTACTTATAAAGGAGCTAGGATAACTCACTTGCGGTCAGAGAGTACATATAAAGGGGCTAGGATAACTCACTTGGAGTCAGGGAGTACATATAAAGGGGCTAGGATAACTCACTTGCGGTCAGAGAGTACATATATAGGGGCTAGGATAACTCACTTGGGTCAGGGAGTACTTATAAAGAGGCTAGGGTAACTCACTCTCGGTCAGAGAGTACATATAAGTGGGCTAGGATAACTCACTTGGGTTCAGGGAGTACATATAATGGAGCTAGGATAACTCACTTGCGGTCAGAGAGTACATATATAGGGCTAGGATAACTCACTTGGGGTGAGGGAGTACTTATATAGGGGCTAGGGTAACTCACTTGGGGTCAGGGAGTACATTTATGTGACTAAGATATCACACTGGGGGTCAGGGAGTACTTATAATGGTGCTACGGTGACTCATTTGGGGTCAGGGAGTACTTATAAAGGAGCTAGGATAACTCACTTGCGGTCAGAGAGTACATATAAAGGGGCTAGGATAACTCACTTGGGGTCAGGGAGTACATATAAAGGGGCTAGGATAACTCACTTGCGGTCAGAGAGTACATATAAAGGGGCTAGGATAACTCACTTGGGTCAGGGAGTACTTATAAAGAAGCTAGGGTAACTCACTTGCGGTCAGAGAGTACATATAAGTGGGCTAGGATAACTCACTTGGGTTCAGGGAGTACATATAATGGAGCTAGGATAACTCTCTTGGGGTCAGCGAGTACTTATATAGGGGCTAGGGTAACTCTCTTTGGGTCAGGGAGTACTTCGATGGGACTAGGATAACTAACTTGGGGTCAGGGAGTACTTATAAAGGTGCTACGGTGACTCATTTGGGGTCAGGGATTACCTCTATGGGACTAGGGTATCTCACTTGTGTTCAGGGAATACATATATGAAACTAGGGTAACACACTTGGGATCAGGGAGTACTTATAAAGGGGCTAGGATAATTCATTTGCGGTCAGAGAGTACATATAAAGGGGATAGAATAACTCACTTGGGGTCAGGGAGTACATATAATGGGGCTAGGATAACTCCCTTGTGATCAGGGAGTACTTATAAAGGGGCTAGGGTAACTCTCTATGGGTCAAGGAGTACTTATATTGGACTAGGCTAACTCACTTGGTGTCAGGGAGTACTTATAAAGTGGTTTGAATAACTCACTTGCGGTCAGAGAGTACATATTAGGGGATAGGATAACTCACTGGGGGTCAGGTAGTACTTATAAAGGGGCTAGGGTAACTCTTTTTGGCTCAAGGAGTACTTATATTGGACTAGGCTAACTCACTTGGTGTCTGGGAGTACTTATATGGGACCAGGGTAACTCACTTGGGGTCTGAGAGTACATATAAAGGGGCTAGGATAACTCACTTGCGGTCAGAGAGTACATATAGAGGGGCTAGGATAACTCACTTGGGGTCAAGGAGTACTACTATGGGACTAGGATAACTCACTTGCCGTCAGAGAGTACTTATAAAGGGGCTAGGATAACTCACTTGGGGTCAGGGAGTACTTATAAAGGGGCTATGGTAACTCACTTGGGGTCAGGGAGTACTACTATGGGACTCGGGTATCTCACTTGCGGTTAGAGAGTACTTATAAACGGGCTAGGATCACTCACTTGGGTTCAAGGAGTACTTATAAAGGTGATATTGTAACTCATTTGGGGTCAGGGAGTACTTATAAAGGGGTTAGGTTAACTCACTTTGGTTCAAGGAGTACTTATATGGGACTAGGGTAATTCACTTGGAGTCTGTGAGTACTTATATGGGACCAGGGTAACTCACTTGGGGCCAGGGTGTACTTATTAAAGGGCTAGGGTAACTCTCTTGGGATCAGGGAGTACTTATAAGGGACTAGGGTAACTCACTTGGGGTCTGGGAGTACATATAAAGCGGCTAGGATAACTCACTTGGGGTCAGGGAGTACTTATAAAGGGGCTATGGTAACTCACTTGGGGCCAGGGAGTACTTCGATGGGACTAGGATAACTCACTTGGGGTCAGGGAGTACTTATAAAGGTGCTACGGTGACTCATTTGGGGTCAGGGAGTACCTCTATGGGACTAGGGTATCTCACTTGTGTTCAGGGAATACATATATGAAACTAGGGTAACACACTTGGGATCAGGGAGTACTTATAAAAGGGCTACGATAACTCACTTGCGGTCAGAGAGTACATATAAAGGGGCTAGGATAACTCACTTGCGGTCAGAGAGTACATATAAAGGGGCTAGGATAACTCACTTAGGGTCAGGGAGTACATTTATGGGACTAAAGTAACACGTTTGGGGTCAGGGAGTACTTATAAAGGGGCTAGGGTAACTCACTTGCAGTCAGAGAGTACAAATAAAGGGGCTAGGATAACTCACTTGGGGTTAGGGAGTACTTATAAAGGGGCTGTAGTAACTCACTTGGGGTCAGGAAGTACTTATTTGGGACTAGGGTACTCACTTAGGGACAGGGAGTTCTTATATGGGATTAGGGTAACTCACTTGCGGTCAGAGAGTACGTATAAAGGGGATAGGATAACTCACTTGGGGTCAGGGAGTACTTATAAAGAGGCTAGGGTAACTCACTTGCCGTCAGAGAGTACATATAAAGGGGCTGGGGTAACTCACTTGGGGTCAGGGAGTAATTATAAAGGGGCAATGGTAACTCACTTGGGGTCAGGGAGTACTACTATGGGACTCGGGTAACTCACTTGCGGTTAGAGAGTACTTATAAACGGGCTAGGATAACTCACTTGGGGTCAAGGAGTACTTATAAAGGTGATATTGTAACTCACTTGGGGTCAGGGAGTACTTATAAAGGGGTTAGGTTAACTCACTTTGGTTCAAGGAGTACTTATATGGGACTAGGGTAACTCACTTGGAGTCTGTGAGTACTTATATGGGACCAGGGTAACTCACTTGGGGCCAGGGTGTACTTATTAAAGGGCTAGGGTAACTCACTTGGGGTCTGGGAGTACATATAAAGCGGCTAGGATAACTCACTTGGGGTCAGGGTGTACTTATAAAGGGGCTATGGTAACTCACTTGGGGCCAGGGAGTACTAATATGACACTAGGGTAACACACTTGGGGTCAGGGAGTACTAATAAAGGGGCTAGGATAACTCACTTGCGGTTAGAGAGTACATATAAAGGGGCTAGGATAACTCACTTGGGGTCAGAGAGTACTTATAAACGGGCTAGGATAACTCACTTGGGGTCAAGGAGTACTTATAAAGGGGCTAGGATAACTCACTTGGGGTCAGGGAGTACATATAAAGGGGCTAGGATAACTCACTTCCGGTCAGAGAGTACATATAAAGGGGCTAGGATAACTCACTTAGGGTCAGGGAGTACATTTATGGGACTAAAGTAACACGTTTGGGGTCAGGGAGTACTTATAAAGGGGCTAGGGTAACTCACTTGCAGTCAGAGAGTACAAATAAAGGGGCTAGGATAACTCACTTGGGGTTAGGGAGTACTTATAAAGGGGCTGAAGTAACTCACTTGGGGTCAGGAAGTACTTATTTGGGACTAGGGTACTCACTTAGGGACAGGGAGTACTTATATGGGATCAGGGTTTCTCACTTGGGGTATGGGAGTACATATAAAGGGGCTAGGATAACTCACTTGGGGTCAGGGAGTACTTATAAAGGGGCCATGGTAACTCACTTGGGGTCAGGGAGTACTACTATGGGACTAGGATAACTCACTTGCCGTCAGAGAGTACTTATAAAGGGGCTACGATAACTCACTTGGGGTCAGGGAGTACTTATAAAGGGGCTATGGTAACTCACTTGGGGTCAGGGAGTACTACTATGGTACTCGGGTAACTCACTTGCGGTTAGAGAGTACTTATAAACGGGCTTGGATAACTCACTTGGGGTCAAGGAGTACTTATAAAGGTGATATTGTAACTCTTTGGTTTCAGGGAGTACTTATAAAGGGGTTAGGTTAACTCACTTTGGTTCAAGGAGTACTTATATGGGATTAGGGTAATTCACTTGGAGCCTGTGAGTACTTATATGGGACCAGGGTAACTCACTTGGGGCCAGGGTGTACTTATAAAGGGGCTAGGGTAACTCACTTGTGGTCAGGGAGTACCTCTATGGGACTAGGGTAACTCACTTGTGTTCAGGGAATACATATATGACACTAGGGTAACACACTTGCGGTCAGAGAGTACATATAAAGGGGATAGGATAACTCACTTGGGGTCAGGGAGTACATATATGGGACTAGAGTAACTCACTTGCGGTCAGAGAGCACATATAAAGGGGATAGGATAACTCACTTGGGGTCAGGGAGTACTAATAAAGGGGCTACGGTGACTCATTTGGGGTCAGGGATTACCTCTATGGGACTAGGGTATCTCACTTGTGTTCAGGGAATACATATATGAAACTAGGGTAACACACTTGGGATCAGGGAGTACTTATAAAGGGGCTAGGATAATTCACTTGCGGTCAGAGAGTACATATAAAGGGGATAGAATAACTCACTTGGGGTCAGGGAGTACATATAATGGGGCTAGGATAACTCCCTTGTGATCAGGGAGTACTTATAAAGGGGCTAGGGTAACTCTCTATGGGTCAAGGAGTACTTATATTGGACTAGGCTAACTCACTTGGTGTCAGGGAGTACTTATAAAGTGGTTTGAATAACTCACTTGCGGTCAGAGAGTACATATTAGGGGATAGGATAACTCACTGGGGGTCAGGGAGTACTTATAAAGGGGCTAGGGTAACTCTTTTTGGCTCAAGGAGTACTTATATTGGACTAGGCTAACTCACTTGGTGTCTGGGAGTACTTATATGGGACCAGGGTAACTCACTTGGGGTCTGAGAGTACATATAAAGGGGCTAGGATAACTCACTTGCGGTCAGAGAGTACATATAGAGGGGCTAGGATAACTCACTTGGGGTCAAGGAGTACTACTATGGGACTAGGATAACTCACTTGCCGTCAGAGAGTACTTATAAAGGGGCTAGGATAACTCACTTGGGGTCAGGGAGTACTTATAAAGGGGCTATGGTAACTCACTTGGGGTCAGGGAGTACTACTATAGGACTCGGGTATCTCACTTGCGGTTAGAGAGTACTTATAAACGGGCTAGGATCACTCACTTGGGTTCAAGGAGTACTTATATGGGATTAGGGTAATTCACTTGGAGCCTGTGAGTACTTATATGGGACCAGGGTAACTCACTTGGGGCCAGGGTGTACTTATAAAGGGGCTAGGGTAACTCACTTGTGGTCAGGGAGTACCTCTATGGGACTAGGGTAACTCACTTGTGTTCAGGGAATACATATATGACACTAGGGTAACACACTTGCGGTCAGAGAGTACATATAAAGGGGATAGGATAACTCACTTGGGGTCAGGGAGTACATATATGGGACTAGAGTAACTCACTTGCGGTCAGAGAGCACATATAAAGGGGATAGGATAACTCACTTGGGGTCAGGGAGTACTAATAAAGGGGCTAAGGTAACACACTTGGGTTCAGGGAGTACTTACATGGAACTAGGGTAACACACTTGGGGTCAGGGAGTACTTATAAAGTGGTTTGAATAACTCACTTGCGGTTGAGAGTACATATTAGGGGATAGGATAACTCACTGGGGGTCAGGGAGTACTTATAAAGGGGCTAGGGTAACTCTCTTTGGGTCAAGGAGTACTTATATTGGACTAGGCTAACTCACTTGGTGTCTGGGAGTACTTATATGGGATCAGGGTAACTCACTTGGGGTCTGTGAGTACATATAAAGGGGCTAGGGTAACTCACTTGCGGTCAGAGAGTACATATAAAGGGGCTAGGATAACTCACTTGGTGTCTGGGAGTACTTATATGGGATCAGGGTTTCTCACTTGGGGTCTGGGAGTACATATAAAGGGGCTAGGATAACTCACTTGCGGTCAGAGAGTACATATAAAGGGGCTAGGATAACTCACTTGGGGTCAGGGAGTACTTATAAAGGGACAATGGTAACTCACTTGGGGTCAAGGAGTACTACTATGGGACTAGGATAACTCACTTGCCGTCAGAGAGTACATATAAAGGGGCTAGGATAACTCACTTGCGGTTAGAGAGTACATATAAACGGGCAATGGTAACTCACTTGGGGTCAAGGAGTACTACTATGGGACTAGGATAACTCATTTGCCGTCAGAGAGTACATATAAAGGGGCTAGGATAACTCACTTGGGGTCAGGGAGTACTTATAAAAGGGCTATGGTAACTCACTTGGGGCCAGGGAGTACTAATATGACACTAGGGTAACACACTTGGGGTCAGGGAGTACTTATAAAGGAGCTAGGATAACTCACTTGCGGTCAGAGAGTACATTTAAACGGGCTAGGATAACTCACTTGGAGTCAGGGAGTACATATAAAGGGGCTAGGATAACTCACTTGCGGTCAGAGAGTACATATAAAGGGGCTAGGATAACTCACTTGGGTCAGGGAGTACTTATAAAGAGGCTAGGGTAACTCACTCTCGGTCAGAGAGTACATATAAGTGGGCTAGGATAACTCACTTGGGTTCAGGGAGTACATATAATGGAGCTAGGATAACTCACTTGCGGTCAGAGAGTACATATAAAGGGGCTAGGATAACTCACTTGGGGTGAGGGAGTACTTATATAGGGGCTAGGGTAACTCACTTGGGGTCAGGGAGTACATTTATGTGACTAAGATATCACACTGGGGGTCAGGGAGTACTTATAATGGTGCTACGGTGACTCATTTGGGGTCAGGGAGTACTTATAAAGGAGCTAGGATAACTCACTTGCGGTCAGAGAGTACATATAAAGGGGCTAGGATAACTCACTTGGGGTCAGGGAGTACATATAAAGGGGCTAGGATAACTCACTTGCGGTCAGAGAGTACATATAAAGGGGCTAGGATAACTCACTTGGGTTCAGGGAGTACATATAATGGGGCTAGGCTAACTCTCTTGGGGTCAGCGAGTACTTATATAGGGGCTAGGGTAACTCTCTTTGGGTCAGGGAGTACTTCGATGGGACTAGGATAACTCACTTGGGGTCAGGGAGTACATATAAAGGGGATAGGATAACTCACTTGGGGTCAGGGAGTACATATATGGGACTAGGGTAACTCACTTGCAGTCAGAGAGCACATATAAAGGGGATAGGATAACTCACTTGGGGTCAGGGAGTACTAATAAAGGGGCTAAGGTAACACACTTGGGTTCAGGGAGTACTTACATGGAACTAGGGTAACACACTTGGGGTCAGGGAGTACTTATAAACTGGTTTGAATAACTCACTTGCGGTTGAGAGTACATATTAGGGGATAGGATAACTCACTGGGGGTCAGGGAGTACTTATAAAGGGGCTAGGGTAACTCTCTTTGGGTCAAGGAGTAATTATATTGGACTAGGCTAACTCACTTGGTGTCTGGGAGTACTTATATGGGATCAGGGTAACTCACTTGGGGTCTGGGAGTACATATAAAGGGGCTAGGGTAACTCACTTGCGGTCAGAGAGTACATATAAAGGGGCTAGGATAACTCACTTGGTGTCTGGGAGTACTTATATGGGATCAGGGTTTCTCACTTGGGGTCTGGGAGTACATATAAAGGGGCTAGGATAACTCACTTGGGGTCAGGGAGTACTTATAAAGGGACAATGGTAACTCACTTGGGGTCAAGGAGTACTACTATGGGACTAGGATAACTCACTTGCCGTCAGAGAGTACATATAAAGGGGCTAGGATAACTCACTTGGGGTCAGGGAGTACTTATAAAGGGGCTAGGATAACTCACTTGCGGTCAGAGAGTACATATAATGGGGCTAGGATAACTCACTTAGGGTCAGGGAGTACATTTATGGGACTAAAGTAACACATTTAGGGTCAGGGAGCACTTATAAATGGGCTAGGGTAACTCACTTGTAGTCAGAGAGTACAAATAAAGGGGCTAGGATAATACACATGGGGTCAGGGAGTACATATAAAGGGGCTATAGTAACTCACTTGGGGTCAGGAAGTACTTATTTGGGACTAGGGTACTCACTTAGGGACAGGCAGTTCTTATATGGGACTAGGGTAACTCACTTGCGGTCAGAAAGTACATATAAAGGGGATAGGTTAACTCACTTGGGGTCAGGGAGTACTAATAAAGGGGCTAAGGTAACACACTTGGGTTCAGGGAGTACTTACATGGAACTAGGGTAACACACTTGGGGTCAGGGAGTACTTATAAAGTGGTTTGAATAACTCACTTGCGGTCAGAGAGTACATATTAGGGGATAGGATAACCCACTGGGGGTCAGGGAGTACTTATAAAGGGGCTAGATTAACTCTCTTTGGGTCAAGGAGTACTTATATTGGACTAGGCTAACTCACTTGGTGTCTGGGAGTACTTATATGGGACCAGGGTAACTCACTTGGGGCCAGGGTGTACTTATAAAGGGGCTAGGGTAACTCACTTGGGGTCAGGGAGTAGTTGTAAGGGACTAGGGTAACTCACTTGGGTTTGGGAGTACATATAAAGGGGCTAGGATAACTCACTTGCGGTCAGAGAGTACATATAAGTGGGCTAGGATAACTCACTTGGGTTCAGGGAGTACATATAATGGGGCTAGGATAACTCTCTTGGGGTCAGCGAGTACTTATATAGGGGCTAGGGTAACTCTCTTTGGGTCAGGGAGTACTTCGATGGGACTAGGATAACTCACTTGGGGTCAGGGAGTACTTATAAAGGTGCTACGGTGACTCATTTGGGGTCAGGGATTACCTCTATGGGACTAGGGTATCTCACTTGTGTTCAGGGAATACATATATGAAACTAGGGTAACACACTTGGGATCAGGGAGTACTTATAAAGGGGCTAGGATAACTCACTTGCGGTCAGAGAGTACATATAAAGGGGATAGAATAACTCACTTGGGGTCAGGGAGTACATATAAAGGGGCTAGAATAACTCACTTGCGGTTAGAGAGTATATATAAAGGGGCTAGGATAACTCACTTGGGTCAGGGAGTACATTTATGTGACTAAGGTATCACACTGGGGGTCAGGGAGTACTTATAAAGGAGCTACGATAACTCATTTGCGGTCATAGAGTACATATAAAGGGGCTAGGATAACTCACTTGGGGTCAGGGAGTACTTATAAAGGGGCTATGGTAACTCAC